>NC_018232.1:187323-260876 GCF_000227135.1 Leishmania donovani | reverse complement strand
ACACACACACACACACACACCGCGAACATCACGAGCATGCACAGGGGGGGGGAAGGCGCACACGGGCACGGATGCAGAGATTACTTATGTCTGGAGAAAAGCAATATATATATATATATATATATATATATACATATATATAGGGTATTTAGAGAGGTGTTAGCTTAGTTGCTGCAATCTCTGCATGTGCGTGAGTATGCGTGTGCAGGTGATTCCCCTTGTGCCCCGAAGGCGAAAGTAACGAAGAAGAAAGGCAGGGATGCGCATCGCTTGATGGGGCGGCCGCGCTAATAGCCGGACATGCGAACTTCGCGAAACCCACGCGCGCGCACACACGCGTACAGGGTTTGCAAATGCCTTGATCACGATGTCTCTTCGACTTGCGGCCATCGTGCTACCCCCTCTGTGCGCATGTGACCGGGACTGCACCTCAGTAGTCCTTGTAGCTGTCAGGCTTTGAGCGCTTCTTGCCGAGTGAGTGCTGCGACGCGAAGGCGGAGCGGCGGTGCACCGGTGCTTGGTGATCCGCGTGCGGAGACCGCCGCGGCACGTGTGCCGAAGTCGCCTGCTCGCCGCCGCTGCCGCCATCTGCACCTGACCTGGCGATGGGCCGCGCTGGGAAGGTGTGGGGGTGCGCGCTACTCCCGCTCGTACTGCTACTGTTGTTGCCGCCGCCGCCGTAAATGCCAGACATCTTCATCGCCGACACGACAGTCTCGATGCCGCTGCGGAAGCCGCTCGGCTGCGACGGATGACCTGCCACACGGCCCGTCGTCGTCCTTGCGTACGTGCTGAAGCGCGCCAGCGAGTTGATGCACGCCGGGCTCGTAAACGAAGAGCCTGGTGAGCGCGCATCGCTGCCACCTTCGAGGGTGGACAACGACGCACGCTGCGCGGCAGCCACAGTGTCATCAGTGCCTACCGCCGTCGCTGGCGTCCTCGTCGACGTCATACCAGCAACTGCCAAGTCGCTACCCGGACGGGTAACCGATGGGCCTACCGAAGCCGGCGACGCTGCTGCCGCTTGCTGCTGCTGCTTGCGCATACGGCTGCTAACGTAGTAGTACGGCTGGGCGTTGACGTTGATGCCGCTTCCATGGGTGGTGGACGACGACGGTGACGTGAGCTGCACGGTCGTGCCAGCCACAGACGGCAGTTGCTGTTGCTGTGTCGATGCAGTGTGCTGGTGCGACTCCGCACCAGCATCCGCCGAGGTCGACACCGCCGCCACGGACGCTGCTACGCGGTTCGTGATGTCGAAGTGAGCGGAAGAGGAGGCTGCGGCGAGGTGTCGCACTTGTATCGACGCGCGAGCGACGTCGTTGCCCTGGTAGTAGTATGAGAACGGTGCTGGGCCAGAGACGGCATGCTTCTGCTGACTAGGGCACTGGCCCGACGAGGGCGGCGACGCAGACCTGTCGAGCCGGCTGCCTTGGCTCACCGCCGTCGGCGCCGCTGCTGCCGCCGAGGCAGACGCGGAGGCGGAGAGGGTGCCAAAGTAGCCCCCGTTAGCGTTGTTCGCGAAGTTCATAAAATTGTTGTAGCGCACACTGTCGAAGCCGCTGCTACCGCCGCTGCTGCTAATGGCAGTGGAATGGGCGCCGCCACCGCCCATCATGATTGCGCCGCTCGAGCTACGGTGCGGCACATTGCTGCCGTCGCGGTGGGACCGAGAGGCCTGGTACGGGGGCTCGGAGGCCCAGGCCGCCCCCGCCGTGGCAGCAGCGGCTGCGGCAGTCGTGGCACTGCTCGTGGCACGCTTCTGCGCGGACAAGGGTGATAGCCACGTACTTGCCGAGGACGGCCGCTGATGCCGCAGCGCTGCGGCCTTCTCATCCTCGCGGTGGTATTGCTGCCAGCGCAGACCCTCCTCCTTCCGGGCCGCGGCTGCGGCGACAGCATTTTCCTCCGCCTTGGCAAACACGCAGCGCTCCAGGCGCGCCAGCCACGGCACCACGAGCGTGTGCCACTGATGCAGCCGGTAGGCGCCACGCAGCACCTTCAGGCGCTGCTGCTCCGCCGCGGGCAGGGCGGTGACGCTGGCGGCGGCGTCCTTCATGGACGAGCCGGCGGCCGAGTCGGGACCCTGCTGCTGCAGCTTCGCGTTTGCCTCGGCGATTTCGCTATCCTCCTCGTCCGACACGTACGCGGCGACTTCGTCCGGGTACGCCGCCGCAAAGGCTTCGAGCTGCGCGCTGGTCGGCTCCGCGTCAATGCCGAGCTCCGCGAGCAGATCTAGCAGCGCCATGTACTCGTCTACATGCACCTGCGTCTCCCACTCCAGCTTCTCGAGGAAAAGCAGCTCTAGCTTATTCATCTCGCGTCCGCTGATGCCGCCGATACGGCCGTAGTAGACGTTGCTGTAGTATACGTCGTCGCGCAGCTTGATGCCGAGCACGATGCTAGTGATGAGTAGACGATGTGCGTTGTAGATGGTAACAGGGTGCCCGCTGTGAAAGACGTACTTGAGCAGAAGTAAAAATGAGCAGAGGAGCGCCTCGCCGCTGCACGCGCAGTACCGCACCAGTCGCTGCACGTACATGGTCACCGTCATCGGCGGTATGCAGTGGGAGTGAAAGTCGCTCGACGGGATTGGCTCGCCCTTGTGCAGCTTGCACAGCATGCGCATCATGAAGGAGAGGGCAAGAAAGGCGTAGCGAGTTTCGATCAGCTTGATTGGCGGGCGTGTCGGCGCGAGCGTGGCGCCGCCGTCGGCACCCGCTGCCTGCGGGCCCTGCTGCTGCTGCTGCGCGTCTGGCGGAGTAGCGCAGCTAGGCTGGCTCGTGCTTCTCCGCGGGCCGTCAGACGCGGGCTCGGCCGCGGTCCTGTGGGCTGCCGCGGCTACGGCTGCCGTGACAGGGGCCGCCAGCTTCGGCGGCTGGGACGGCAGAGGGAAGCAGGACGGGTCGTACGGAATGCCAGCCGTGACGCTGTCGCTGGCGTGCCGCCGACTGGCCAACACGCCAGTACTGCTGCTGCTAACGCAGTTGCCTCTGCTCGCACCCGCGACACGCGCCCTCCGAGTGCGACTGTCGCGCTGCTGCGGCTGCTGCTGCTGCTGCGATGCGCGACGGGAAGCGGACGATGCTCCTTTTTCACGGTTCGCATCAGTGGTGGCGACATGCGACGGCGACGCGCGCTCGCCCTCGTCGTCCTCATCTTCCTCGAGGATCGCGGAGGCGGCGGCCGCGGTGGTGGTGGTGGAGCTGGAGACGTAGCGAAGCTCGTCGAGCGCCACTGCCTCACCCTCTCCGGTGGCGAAGCGCTTTGGCGGCGGCACCACCGGCGTGGCGTCTGGCGCGGAGAGGCAGGCGGAGCTCATGGATGTGACGGCGGCGCCGCCACCGGGGGCAATAATCATGGCGGCAGTGGCCGCTTGGGGGTCGTGGTTGTCCTCGTCCCGTTCCCCTCCATGGCGCCGAAGATGCGGCGGCGGGTGCAGGGCGCGCCACACCTCTTGATCTTCTTCGTACTCGGCATCGTCGAGCGTGCGCGCGCGGTTGCCATCGCCGTTTGGGTTACCGCTGTCGCCACGGCGCTGGTGAAGCTGGCTCATGGTGCGGCTGTTGCGGCCACTGCTAGGGCCTCCCGGGTCGGTGCCATCCTTGTTCGTGCTCGCTGTTGTCGTCGTCGTGGTCGGCCTGTGCCGCGAGGAAGAGGAGGGGTCTACAAACGTGGAGGGGTCGGGGATGCGCATGGCGGCGCCGCAGCGGTGATGCGGATGCGTTCGCTCCTCCTCGTCCTCCAAGTCTGCCTGCGGCTGCGGCTGCTGCGGTGGGAGCGGTGGCGACGACGGATCCCGCAGAGGCTGTCTTGGACGCTTGCTGGATGGCGCGCTACATCTGACGCGGTGCTGCTGCGAAAGATCGTCGCTGTGGCGACGGTGCTGCTGCTGCTGGTCGTCGTCGTTGCCAGCCACGGCGGCGCCGTCCACGAAAGCGGCACTGACAGCGTCGTCGGCAGCTACTTCGTCGTCCTCGTTGTCGCGGGCGCGGCTGCTCGAGCACGAGTCCAGCGATGGCTGCAGGGAAGAGCAGGGATTCGAGTAAAGGTGGTTTGCCTCGTCGACGACACGTTGGGCGCGGGCTCGCTGTACCTGTTGCTGATGGGAGGAGACCCCGGAGAGGGGTGTAGACTGCTCGGAGCTGTCCGTCGCCGCTGACGTGACGCTGGCGTTGGTGTTGGAGTGAAGCAAAATGGTCAGGTTCGACGCGCTACCGCTGCAAGTGCTGGGGGAGAGGCGCTTCACGTGCTGGCTCTGCTGCTGCTCTGGAGACACGGTGATCGCTGCGCTGGCGTCTGGGCAGCCCTGGTGGTGTTTCTCTTGCGTAAACGGCGACGCGCGCGTCGCAGTGGTTGCAGGGGCAGACGTCGCCGTTGTTGTTGACGGCTGCGGTGGTTGCTGCGGCGACTCCGCGTATGTAGGAAAAGCTGAATGGATGCGATCCGTCGAGCGCGCGGTAGACACGGCGGCACACGCGCGACGAACGTTACTGGAGCCGCTAGAGCCAACAATACCGCTGATGCCGTTGCTGCCTCCGGCGGCAGACGCTGGCGGACGATGCGCGAGCTGAGACGAGCGTGTATGATGCGGCGGGCAGGCTTCTACACAGTCCATGAAAGGAAGGGTACGGCGGACACGCACGCACGCACACGAACAAGCACACGCACCCTTTTTGGAGAGAGGAAGGAGAAAGAAGGCAGATGGTGATGGCGATGGAGGGGCTCGCACCGAGCCGTTTGACCAACGCACACACGCACGCACGCACGCACACAGAGAAAAGGAAGCAACCGAGGAGGCAGATGATGCGCCACTGAGATTCGTGATCGTCACCCACAAGGATCGAAAACAGAAGGGAAGTGCGTGAGAAGAGCGCGAAGCAACACAAACAAAAGAGGGAAAGAGGACGCGCACAGCAAAGACAGGCAGCGACAGCCGAGTGGAAGATGGTTACGTGGCGGCGGAAGGCAGAGGGTGTCGACGTCGCTTCCCCCCTCCCTCCCTCCCTCCCTCCCACTTTCACAGCGAGGCCGAACGGTCACGGACGCAACCAGAAATGAAAGACACACACACACACACACACAGAGGGAGGGAGGGAGGGAGGGAGGGAGACAGCCAGAGAAGGAGGAGCGAACACGCGACGGCAAGCGCCGCACCCCGAACAACAAGTCAAAGCAAACAAGGACCGGGCGATCCCCTGCGCACGCACTCCAACGAGCACAGGCGGGCGTGCGGGGGAGATGGGCGAGAAGGGGCGGTGCCGGCGGGCAGAATCGTGTCGGTCCGTCCGTCAGAGCGGGAGAAGACAACACGAAAGCGGTCAGACACACCCACGCACGCGAAGCGACGACAGGAAAATGAAAGCGAGAACACGACGAACGACGCCGCGATGAGAGCCGGCAGAGACGCCGTCGCCACACCGCCTTCTTGTCCGGGTGCGCGGTGGTCTGTTCAAGCTGCTACCGCCCCTCTCCGCACGTGCCGCCCCCCTCTCTCTTTTTCTCTTTTTTTTCTTCTGTGTGCGTATACGTGGCGCACGTATGCAGGTTGATGGGCGAGTGCGGAGTGTGGCAGCGATGATCCTGATGATTGAGGACGACGATGGGCGAGAAGGGTGGGTAAGGGAGGGGAGAGGGAGGGGCGCGCAAGGGGCTGCGATAACAGGGACACAGACACGAACCGAGGCGCTCGTTAGGATGTTAAACTTCGTTAGTCTATAGCTGTCACTTCTCGTTTTTTTTTTCCTGCACGCTGCGGCTGCGGTTTAGCGGAAGCAGCAGCGCAGCGGGCGCAAAGGAGGGAGGGGAGGGGAGGGAGGAGGGGGCCTTTACCCTTCCTTCTGGTGTATAGGAGAAAAGGCGTTTCGTAGCTTATCAAAGGTGAGCGGACGAGAGAGGGAGGGGTACAGCAGGAATAGGGAAGGTACAAGGGAGCGAAAGGGCAGCGAGGAAGTGCACGTGCGAGAGTCCCGGTGCGAGGAGCTGCGCGCACTTCGCTGATGTGCGTCTCCTCTGAGACCGAGAGACGGGAGCGGAAGTATGGGGGCAGGGCAGGGATAACAAGGCAGAAGGGTGGGGGTGGTGGATGTGTAGGCCGGAGGCGAGTCGAGAGAGGGAATAAGCGAGGGCGGCGCACACACGCACACGCACGCAGGGAGACGCACCGGCTCCCTTTCACCTACACGTCAAGATCGAAACGAGGAGGAACAGCGACACCTCGGAAAAGAGCTAGTAGTGAGGGAAGAGGAGGGGGGGGGAGAGAGAAAGGGCTGCAACAGAGGGCGTGCGCGCGTCCGCACGCGGGCGCGTGAGCTGTGCGCTGTCAGTGATGGTGTGCGTACGTGCGTGCGCTTGCGCTGCTGCTTGCCGTTGCGGGGGAGCGGGATGCAGTCCCTTCTTTACGTTAGGGGGTTGATGGCTGCTGCTTGAACTCTTTTCGTTGATGCATTCGCCGTCGAGTGCTTGGGAATCATAGAGAGCCGCACTATCCGTCGATGCATGTATGGACGTCCCCCATGTAGGAGTTTATGTTTGCGTGCGCGTGTGGCACGACAGGGACGGCGAAGAAGAGAAAGCAAGCGGGGAGGGGAGGGGCGGTGCGAGTGTGAAGGGCATGAGAGACACAGAGCGATGAGGACGGCTTTGCTGATGATGATGCCCACCGTGTGTGAGGTACAGCCTGCATGACCCTCACGCGCCAGACCCTCATCATCGTCGACACAGCATGCGTCAGCACGCCGAGGGGATGCAGAGAGAGACGACGGGACCACATCGACCGCAGCATTACTTCGTGCCGCAGAGCGAAACCTCAGAAAAGCCAAAGCGGAGCGAAAAGGGCAGGGCGGCCACGCATCACCTCAGCGTATGGGCGTGCGCCTGCGCGTGCGCTCGGCAGTCGGCGAGTAGGGAGAGCAGAGAGCATCGGCCAATGCCCACCCATCGCCATCTCGCCCCCCTCCCCCCTTCCCTCTTGCTACCTTCGAATTTCGGTTTTGTGTGTGTGTGTGTGTGTGCGTGTGTGTCTCACTGCCTCTCGCTTCAGCCGCAACGACGCCGTGACCCGGGAGAGGGAAAAGGCGAGAAGGGAGTGCGGGACAGAGAGGAGCGTACCACGTGCGTGTGTGCGCCACTACAGCACGCGCCTCCGCCCCCGCCCCCTTTGTTCGTCTCCGAGTCGCAGCAGCAACGGTATTGCTCGGTGGCGAGGCAGGAGACATTGAAGTACATGTCCCTGTAGCTGCACGGAGGGGGGGGGGGCCGCGGTGTGCGTGCCCTCGGCCAGGGATGCGGCGCGATGAGGCCGAAAGTGACCGTGGTGGTGGTGGTGGTAGCGATGGGGGTCCGTACCTCTCCTTCTCGTTCTTCTCGCACCCGTCGTCTACCCCCTCGCCTTTTTCCCAATCTGTGGGGCTACCGAACATCATGCCACGCCACCACGTCCCCACTCCCAACCCCTTTGCAGCCTACCCGCGCATCAGCACCGCTGACCGCCAACACACAGACACACAGACACAGACACTGGCACACCTCATCCCGTTCTTTACGGCATAGCATCTAAGTTCCACGAACCACGCGCGCTGCCATCGCTGATCAACGCATACATACAAACACGCAAGCACGGGCACGGATCAGGGTCGGTCGGTCGGTGGTGGTGAAGGGAGCGGATGCGTGGGAGGCGTACCCACACGCATGCGCGCACACGGGCCTCAGAAGCAGATACACACAGAACGTAGGAAGGGCGAGCAAGTGAAAGGGGGAGGGGCATGACACGGACGGGGATGGACGGATGCCGATGATGGCCGTTGCGGGTGTACCAGGGGAGTGGGAGGGCGCGCGCGCATCATCTGCTTCCCTACTCGTGTCGCTCTTCTTCGACAGCAGCATCAGCAAGACGAGGTCAAACATGATCGTTGGCGCGGCGGTAGATGGGCTTTGGGCGTGAGAGCCGCTCCACCGCCGCACGCTGCGCCTCACCCTCCTCGCTACTCGGCACCGGCCGTAGAATCAAGTAGGGGCGGCGGTGCTCGTCTAGGTGCACCTCCTCGACAACGGTGCGGGTGGCGCCGCGTGCGCGGTGCCGCGCGTCGTCGGCGTCACGCACGCCAAGCCCAGAATCGGCGGCGCCGTTTTCCGCGGCTGCAGTGCCATCGGCGGGGATGCGCCGACGCCGCGACAAAGCGGGCTGCCCAGGCAGCACCTTCAGCCCCTCGCGCTCCGGCGCCAGTGCCCACGGCGACTTGCGTGCCGGGTCGTGAATGCGTATGGAGGAGTAGGCCGAAAACGGCAGTCCGTCCGAGATACCGTTCACCGTCTTCACGTTGACCGCGCCGCCGCCTGTAGCGGAGGCCTTGCCGCCCGTGCGCGGTGGTGAGCCGGTGGCCGAGCGCGCACCGACCATGTATTTGAAGGAGATTCCCGGAACGTGCGGGCGCGCGCGCGACCCGGTGAATTCCTGCGTGTAGTCCGTCGTCCCGCCATCGTGCAGGGACGGGGATGCGGCGCGCACGCTGCTCGGACCGCCGCGGCCGTCAGTGCCACCGTCCGCGATGCGCGGCTTGAACTCGCGACGCAGATCGACCACAGGAATCGCATTCGCCGCCGCCGCCGCGTGCTCTCCGCCACCTCCAGCCCCTCCGCCAGCGCGTACGCCAGTGGCCGTCACCGTCGTGGAGTCAATGATTTCGTCAAGCCACTTGCTGCACGTCTGCGCTGTCACGCTGCTGATTCCGTCAACACCGCCGTGACTGCGGCGAGAGATGGGGCTTATCGCCGTGGCAGCACTCGCGCCGAGGCTGCCTCGGCGCTGTCGCAGGGTGCTCAGGCGTGCAACCGTGGCCTTGCTGAGGTAGGCCGGCTCTTCCTTGCGCGCGGGCGAACCGCAGGCGTTGGGATTCGCGTCCGAGGTGTGTCTGCCAGCATACGCCGTGGCAGCAGCGGCAGCGGCGCTATTACATGTTCTCAAGTTGTTCGCCGCGTTGCAGCTCTCGCTGCGCTGAGCACGCCTCTGCTCCTGCTGCCATCGCTTCTGGGTCGACGGTGAGTGGGCGCGCAGGTGGTTGCCAAGGCCCCGTGACCACGCCCGCTCCCACGACGGCGCCGGCGCCGCCGCGCTGACGCTTGCCGTGTCAGCGCCGCTGATGCTACTCCTCCTGTTACTGGTGACGCTCCTAGACCTCGTTGCTGCCGCGGCGGCCCTTGTCGCGTCAACGGATGACGACGTGGCGGGCAGGAGGCCGTGCGGCTGATCAGAGAAGCTGCTCCGGCGCCATGAAGCAACTCGCACCGGCGCCGCCGCGTCCTTGACCGCCGCTGCTACAGTGCCGTGTGTGTTGGGCTCTACCGCCGGATCGACCTTATCCTTGCCGAGAAACAGAAGACCCACGGACTCCGTCATCGCTGCTGCCGATGTTGGTGGCGGTGGCTGTGAAGGGAGGCTGTAGGGTTGGGCAGCTGCCCAGCGTAGGGAGCCTGACAGGGGCGAGGACCGCCCCCGCTCCTGCTCGTTCTGCTCATACGCGGGCGCCGTGCCGCGGCCCAGAGGGGCTGTGGACGGCATGGCGGACTGCAGTGCTGAGGTGGACAGGCAGTAGGGGTGCTGCGACTCGGCGGCTGACGACATCGTGTCATCCAAGCCGCCACCGGGAGCACTGCAGCCGTCACGGGTGTGGGGATGGGGCGGGGAGCCGCGAGCGCCGAATCGCTGTCGCTGCTGGCTACCGTAGTAGAGCGCCGCCGCACCACCATCCGTACCACCACTGCGCGCGCTGGACGCTGGCTGGCTGTCCGGCAGAACGCTTCTCTGCGCCTCTGCCACGGCGGTGTTGCGGAAAGCATCCAGCAGCGCCGACGTCCAGCGATTCCGCTCGCCGGAGAGGGGTGAGTAACTGCCATAGGCCGCAGCATCGCTGACCAATGCTCGCGTATTGGTCGTGTCCAGCGGCACGGTCCCGACCGAGGTGGCGCGAGACCGACTCTGGGAACGGGTATACGGACTGCCGCCGACACGAGCGTAGCGACCGCCGCCGACGTTGATATACCCGAGCGGCCGCCGCACCCGCGGTGGTGACGCGAACGGCTCCCACGAGCGCCGTGTGCCGGCATAGCGCCATGGAATGCCGACTGTGGTGAGGGGAAGCGCGCTTCGACGCTTCGCCGTACTGTGCTGCCGGCGCTGCCGTCCCCACGAACCGTCATCGCTGCTGTCCGCGCCAGAACCCCTGCCGCTGCGGTTGTCGTCACGATGGCTCGACCGCCGGCGACGGCCGCTGCGCTGCCGGCTGCCCATGCCTGCTCCCACAAGGTCCGCGTTGCCGTCACGCAGCAACTTTGCGAGGCGGTAGAGGTCTCGACTCGTCAGCTTCTCCGAGCCGCTTTCGGCATCCTCCTCGTCATCGGCATCGCTGCTGTCGCCGTCGTCGTTGCCGCTGCGCCCCCTGCTGGTGCTGCGTCGGGCGTTCGTGCTACGGCTGCGGGGTTTCGACCGTATGCTGCGGGGCTGCCGCTGCCACTGCCCGTTCTTCTGTGTGTCTGAGGGGTCGAAGTGAGCGGCCTTGCCGGGCCGCTTTCCCGACCGCGTTGAGGCGGACCCCGGCGGCGCAGCAAAGCCGCCACCACCACCAGCTCTGCCGCGGCCGCGTGCCGATGTGCGGGGGCTCTTCTTGTCTCCCAGCGTGGACGTGGAAGAGTCAGACGGGGACAGCGGGGCTCGGCATGATGCGGTGGACGCGATGCTGTGGATGCTGCGTTCCATGCTAGATGGCTTCTGCGTGTTGTCCTCTTCCTGCGGCGACAGCGGTTCTCGTGCCACGCCGGCGGCCGCAGCGGGCTGCGGTGGACTCGCGTGCTCGGCGCGCGGAGCCGACTTCGATCGCGAGCTCCGCAGCTTCTTCGACGCCAACGCGTCCTTGCCAGCTGCCTCGTGGCGCCGGCGCTCTTCCTCCTCTTGTCGTCGCTTAGCGGCTGCGGCAGCGCTGCGTGCCGCTGTTGTTGCAGTTTGCCGCACCGGCCGGAGAATCGAGGAGGCAGATGCCTTGTTATTGCCGTCACGGTGCGCAGACGATGATGATTGCGATGTGGCGGCTGCACCAGCGCCAGCACTAGCAGAAACTGACTTGGATGTCATGGCGCCGGTGGAGTGGTACGTACCGTCGTTGCAGTCGCCGTCGCCGTCGCCGCGGTGGTGGCTGTGGTCCCTCGTTTCACGGGCTGCCGCGTGGCGCGGTGGCGAGGAGGACGACGGCCTTGGCGGCTGCATCTTGTCTTTGTGCAGCGCCGCGTCTTCCTCTTCTGCGGCGCTTTTCTGCGCTGTGCCCGATCCCACCGCGCTGTCTGTGTCCTTGACCAAGGATGCGTCGCGAAGGCGACCAGGTTCGGGGCTGTGCGAGGCTGCTGCTACCTGCGCGCCGGCGTGCGCACCACCACCACCATCTCCACTGTTGCTGTCGCTGTCCTCCGAGCTTTCTCCTAGTGGCCGGAGTCGGTGCCCAGGTGACCGCACGCCAGCTTCGGGCAACTGATCTTCCTTGAGCACGGTCGAACTCGGCACACGGAGTGCGTTCGCGGCTGCAGCAGCCGCTGGTGGCGGTGCCACGGACAATGACGGTGAGGGCAGTGATGCAGTCGGCGGTGACGTCGAGCCGGAGTACGACTGCTGCTGTGGCTGCTGCGGTGAGGGAGTCGGGATGAGCCGCTCGTGCGGCGGTGGTGGCCCTACGATGCGCTTCATCAGCCGCGGCCCCGCCGGAGACGGGTGCTGCAGCTGCTGCTGGGGCGATGGCACCAACCGCACTGCTGGGGGAGAGGCAGCCGCCATGCTTCGGCCCGCGCCAGGAGGCGGAGGACCCATGATTGCACTCTTTGCCCCTACCACGACACCACCGCCGCCAGGGCGGCCCTTTATCGCCATGAACTGAACAGGTGGCATCCTCATCGGCGAGCTTGCTGGGGCTGGTGCTGCTGCTGCGGCACCACCACCGCCGCTCGCATTGCCGGCCTTTGACAGGCTCACGGGTGTCGGCGACTTGCCACGCAGCGAGGCTGGCGGCTGCCCCACCATCATCTTCGCGTTGACCATCAACTGCGGAGGGGGCATCGGCTGCTGCTTCTGGGGTGGGGATCGACTAGCAGGGTGAGGCAGGGAGCGACTACGCGGCATCCAGGTGCTGCTGCTATGGGGACCGGTAGGGCCGCCACCGACGCCTTTCTCACGAACGTCCAGCTCAGGCGGCGTCTGCACTCGTTGCGGCCGTTGCTGCAGCGCTGCAGCTTCGCGCCGCAGTCGCTCGTTCTCTCGTTCCCTGTCCGAGGCACTGCCGGACTTCAGCGAGCTGAGAGCGTTGGTGAGGCTCCGCACCAGGTTGAACCTGTGACTCTTGCCTGTGGCACCAGCCGTTGCCACTCTTGTTGGCTGTGGCTGCAGTGGTGACGGCGACGGCAAGGCGGTCGCCTGCATCGGTGACCGCACAGGACTTTGCCCGAGGCTCACGCGAAGCGGCGAAGGGCTGCCTCCACCGCCAGTGGCAGCAGCAGCAGCAGCACCTCGACCCATCGCCCCCGGTGGCGGTGATGTTGTGGGTGACGGCCGCCGGCTTGTCTCCCAACCCTGCCCTGGTGGCATCATCATCTTGCTATGCACCACGGCCTGTGGCGGCGCTGCGGCGGCGGTAGCGCCGGGGGCTCGACTGGGGCCGGGGCCTCCCATCAGCAGCTTCATGCCTGGCGGCATCATGATCTTCTTCCCGTTTACAAAGGCGAACTGCGGGAATGAGTGAAGTGGGCCGATGGGGCCGCGTCCTGGCGAACCAGGCGGCGCTGTCATCGTCCCTGGTGAGGTGGAGCGGCTTAGTGGCGGGCTCGTCGCGAAGGAGTGACCACCCCCAGCGGCTAACAACGACGACGGTGGCGGCACCAGCACTTTCTGGTTGCCGGCCATCGTGAGCATCTGAGCAGGCGGCCCCTTCCCTCGAAAGCCGGGAGGTACTGCGGCTGCCGGCGGTCCCATCAACCTGGCGGCCCCGCGACCCCCACCGGACGGGTAAGGGCCCTTCACGAGATGTGCGCCTGGCGGCAGCGCCATGACACTGCCGCGATTGGATCCACCGCGTGCACCGGACGGGATCATTGCCGGGGCGCCGCCACCGCGCGAGACTTGCGGGGTATTCGAGAAGCTAACGGAGGCCATGGGCGTGCGTCTCTGGTGCACAGTGCAGGGGGGAGGTCACGGAGTAGAGCGTGAGCAAGACGCAGTGATGCCTCTGCGACGCACGGGGGCGAACACACACACACACCTTGTAACCCACGCACACGCGCGTGAAGGCCTCCTTCCCTTCCTCCCGACTGCAGCCCTTGGTGAAGCAACGAAGCAGCAAGAGCAAGAGAAACTACGAAAGAAGAAAGGGAAGGCGCACAGCGACGAGATGAGCAGGATGATGATGGGGGTGAATGAGGGATAGGGGGGTGAGCAGGATGATGAGGGTGGGATGGGCTGTGTGTGGTTTTAGTTGGGCACGTCTATGAAGCAAACACGCGGGCGCACATGTATGTTCGTGCGAAATCTAAAGCGAGCGATGGGAGATGAGAAAGCAGTCGAGGAAGAAGATCAAGGGCGTGTCGGTGATCACCGCTGCGCGTGATGATGATGGTGATGGCGATGAGTGATGCCTGATGGTCGGTGATGGTGTGCCGACGGCGAGCAGGCAACGGGAGAGCGTGAGAACGCCGTTACACGAGCTGCGTTCCCACGCGCGCACGCGCTCACAGAGAGAGGCGCATGGACGCCGGAGGAAGAGGAGGAGGTGGTGGAGGATGAAGATAGAGCAAGGAAGGACGAGCTCTACAGACGGATGAGGTGAGAGGAGGAGGGGAGCAGGCAGCCGCGCAAGACGCACTTCGACAGGCGAATCGGCGGTGGTGGCGGCGGCGGCGGCTTCCCAGCATCGCCGCGACCGCTACACGTGCAACACCCACAAAAACGAAACGGCCGCCAGGGCCACCAATGCGTCCCTTCCCTCCCTCCCCCTTGTCGTCGTGTGTTGCGTCTCCCATGTAGGTCTTGTGCAGGTCTGCTGGCTCTCCGATCAAGCCCCTCAAGAGGGTGGTCATGGTGGTGGGGAATATGCCCGTGCAAGCCTTTGCGCGAGAGCAACGCGCGGAGGGTGGGGGTGGTGGTGGGGGTTGCGAGCGCAGATATGTTCTGTCGGCGGCCACACCATGGAAAACGGGCAGAGAAGGAGAGGAGCAGTGCAAGAGAGGACCGGCACAGGTGTGTACACACGTCCACATGCATGTCCCACGGGTCGGGGGTGGGGTGGGGGAGCACCCCCCAGATATGTGGTGGTTTGCTGTGGCTTTTGGTTTCGTGGTTCTACTCAGGGTGTGATAGTGAGAGGACTCGCTTCTAATGCCTCCCTTCGCCCTGCCTGCGAGGCACTGCGTTTCGCTGGCCTGCGTGCTGAGGCGCACGTATTCTGCCGTAGCCTGGGAGTGGTGGCTGCGTATAAGACGCAGCCCGGCTCTGCCATCGCTGCCTGCATCTGCGTCGACAGGCCCTGCACTTCCTGCAGCCGGCATCCTTGGCTCAGGCGCCAAGTCCCCCAGGGTGCTCCCGGGGGGAGATCTGCACGGAGACGCGGGTGCGCTCGTCGAGGTAGACCCCCTCGCCACGGGGTCTGCAGACCGTGAGCGTGCGGCCGCCCATCCAGACCCGAGCCCGCACACGTGTACACCGAGCGCGACGCGTGGCATCGGGGGGGGGTATGCAGCGAAGCAGCGCCGCTACAGCGACCACTCGTCGCGTGTGTACTGCCCCATTCGCTCTTGATGGGGTGCGAGAGGTGTGGGCAGTGCGTCCTATATATATGTGTGTGCGAGTACTTGCAGCCAGGGTACTTCGGCGTGTGAGGTGTGGGTGGGGCCCACAAGCGATTAGAGGAGGCAGGATAGGCGTGCCTCGCGGCTGTCAAGGGGACAGAAGCAGGGAGGGAGTTGAGGGCGAGCACACGGCGCTACGGATCCCATCGATGCGGCTCTTGAGGGCCACTGCCGTTCCTTCTCGGTCTCCATGATTCCTCTTCGTCACTGCGGTCGGGGCATCAATGACCCAGACTAGCAGAAAGGCGGAGGCTGGAGAAGCCTACCTCACGGCGTGGGGTGGGGAAGAAGCACGAGTGCGTGAACGCTATGGCAGCTCCACCACTCCTCTTCAGCCGGCACGGCTTGCCCTCAAGATAGACGGGGCTGAGAGGGAGAGGGCGTGTGAGCCGGTGCGAAGGGGTGACGACGGTTGCTGGGGCGTAGAGACGGAATGCATGCAGCGCTCGACAGACACGCATCACACATGCGTAGACCTCATGCAACGACAACGGCGAAAAAAAACGTGAGCGAGAAGAAGTATGTGGAGGGGGGGGGGCTGTGGAGCATTCTGGAGGCGGGTGATGGTGATGGTGGCGGTGTTGGTGGGTGCTGAGGAAGCATTAAGGCCAACAACATGCACAAGAGAAGGCGCGCCAGCACCAACACACTCGCTCACAACACGCCTCTCTCTCTTAACATCTATGCAATATCGGTTTCGTCCGTTTTTTTTTGTTTCTATGCTGCCACACGCACGCGGCAGGGCGAGGGCGTGGACCAATGACGGCGCACACATATACGGATTTCAGATGGAGTGCGTGTCTTTCAAGTCGTCATTCACCCAGTGCTGCGGCTGTCGGTGGCTGTGGTGGTGGTCGCTGGCTTCGTCTTGCTTGCCAGCGTCGGATACCCGACGCTGGCAAGCTTTCGCAGCGTGTCTGCCGCCGTGGGTCGTCGCGGCCGTGGTTGGGCGGCGCTGGCGGCTGCGGGCAGTGTATCCCTGAAGTAGGTTCCTGGGCCGGGGTTGCTGTTTAGTTTTGGGTCGTGACGCTCGCCCGTGCCAAACAACGGCCCGCGCAGCGCTGCCACGTCGGCTGCGAGGCCGGCACCTCGGAAGTAGGTGCCAGGCCCGGGGTAGTTGTTCAGCACCGGAGAGGTCCGCTCGCCAAACCCGAAGCTGGCACCTCTGCCTTCCACCACACCCGCCGCTACCGACGCCGCTGAGTCTCTATAGTAGGTGCCGGGGCCTGGAGTAGCTGTACCTGCTACCGCCCTCATCCTCTCGCCAAAGCCGAAACTTGGGCCTGCGGCAGTCGATGTGCCGTCGAGGTTGCTTGCGCGGTAGTAGGCCCCTGGCCCAGGGGTGTCCAAGCCGCAGCATGCCAGGTGTGGTCGCGGCTCCGCATGCCCAAACGACGGCGCCGTCGCGGCACCGCAGGTGGCAGCGTCGTAGCCGGCGACAGCGTAGCTGCCAGGGCCCGGGTTTTCGTTCAGCACCGCCGATGGCCGCTTCGCGGTGCCGAAGCGCTGCGCCGGCGCTGATCCGGTAGCCGAAGTTGCCTTGAAGGAGGGCGCCACCGCGTAGGTGCCGGGGCCGGGAGTAGCTGCCAACGCCGCACCACCCACGTCGTCCATCCGCACCGCGGAGCCGAAGGACGGCCCGATCCCGGCTCCGCTGGCGAGGCTAGGGCGGTGGGGGTCATACGTGCCTGGGCCGGGTGCGTCACTGCCGCTCTGGATGTTGTTCACGGCACGCTCTGCCAGACCGAAGGCTGCGGAAGGGCCGTTGGTGCTGCTGCCACCGCCGCCGCCGTGGTGGTGCGACGTCGGGTCGACAGGGCTGTACGTGCCTGGCCCCACGAGCGGGGAGGCGTCGACGTCCCCACTGCGCAGCACCGGCCGCGGCCCACGCGGAATCGTAAAGCTCGGGCCCCGTCCTCCCATATGTGTGCAGTCGATGGCACTCCCAACGTCGTACGACCCTGGCCCGGGGGTGCCGCCACCGACAAGGCCACCACGCATGTCTCCGCTGTGCAGGTCGTCGGTGTTGCCTTCGTGCGAGCCCACGACCATCTCCCGTGGCGCTTGCGTGAAGCTCACCGGCTGTCGAATGGCGGGCGGCGCTGGGAGGTCGTAGGCGCCAGGGCCGACACCAGCGTTGCCGTTCGCGGCGCTCAGCATCCGTGGGGCCGTGCCAAAGCGGTGCGCTGCAGCCGCCGATGCTGCGGAGGCACCGGCGCTATACGAGCCTGGCCCAGGCCCCCCGGCCAACCCCACTGGCATCGACGCTGCCGGACGTCCTTGCATGGTGAACCCGCCCGGCTGCCGTGCTACCTGAGTGGAGGTGTACGCGGTATCTGTGTCGTACGCTCCTGGACCCGGCGTGTCGCGTGTGATGTCCATCGAGTCGCCGTGGCGACCCAGCACCAGCGCCGAGCGCCGGTGCTCTTGGACGGCGACCGGATACTCGTAGCTCCCCGGGCCCGGTCGCGGCTCCTGTGGTCGTGGTGCGTGCGGCGCGGGCGGCGCCATGGTGTGGGTTGGCGCACGAGGCAGCACCTGTGCATCCGCTGCCTCGATCATGTAGCTGCCAGGCCCAACATCGCCTTTAGTGGCAGCACCAGGTGCGGTGGCGGGCGGCATGCGCGGTGCGGTGCCGAAACGGTGCGCCGCTGCTGTACTGGCTGCCATATCGCCATGAAGATCGTAAGTGCCTGGGCCGATGTTGTCCCCCTGCGCCCCTGCACCCCATTCCACAGCATCCGCCGACGCAGACAGCGCCATGCGTGGCGCCTGCGAGAAGGTCGGACCGGCCCGGGTAGAACGCGAAGTAGAGGAGGCATTCACATTCGGCGAGTATGCACCCGGACCTGGCGTCCACGGCACGCCACCGTCGTGAACGCCGACCGCCGCAGTGTCGACGTCGCCGACAGACACGTCGGCGCAGGCGTACCGCGCTGCGGTCCCGAAGCGCACGCCAGGCGCGGATGGTCGCACCGCAGCATCCACCACGTTGTACGTCCCAGGCCCAGGCAAGGTGGCGTCGCCTGTCGGCGAAGCTGTCTCTGCTTTCGGGAACGACGAGCCGCTATGCAGCGGCGCAGGAGCCGGTACGGCGTACTCGCCTGGGCCTGGCGAGGCGGTCGCGAGGGCTGATGATCCATCAGTCGCGTCTGCGGCTGCACTCCTCATCGAGGTGCCGAACCCCCACTGCGGGCCTTCAGGAAAGAAAGGAGGCAGATGGTACGCGCCAGGTCCTGGGGAGGACGCTTCGCCTTTGTCGTTGCCGCGAACGCCGTTGACGCCGCTCGCCTCACCACCGGAGAGGATGGCGGTGGCGACGCGGGGCAGCGTGGCTCGGTAGGCGGCCTCCACGCTGTACGCTCCCGGGCCCGGAGACTCCGCCACCCCGCCAGCTGCTGTACCCCCCACACTCGGGTTGCCAATATAATCACCACTGCCGCCAGCACGTGGAAAGCTGTAGGCGGCGGCGGCTGGCCCCTGCGAGCTGTGTGCCAGGCCCGCCTCGACATCATAGGCGCCAGGACCGACGCCGTCCGCCTCGGCGGCCTCCCCGACAGTGTTGGCTAGGCGGGCCGCTGTCCCGAAGCGGTGCGCCGACCGTGCTGGGCGAATCGCAGCGTCGTTCGGCGAGTAGGCGTTGGGGCCGGGCACGCTCGCAGCGCCCTCAGCGCCGTTGCGCGCATATGCAGCGAGACCACCAACGCTGCCCTCTGAGAACCGAGGTGCACACCCAAACTGGGCCGCACGCGCGGCTGCGAACCCCGTTGTGACGTAGGCGCCTGGCCCCGGGGTATCGGTGTCGCCAAGGGCGTGGGCAGAGTCGGCGCGCGGGAAGCTGATGGACGGGACCGTTGGATACAGCACACAGGGATTCGGCTCGTACGCCCCGGGGCCCGGCACGTCCGCAGCCGCGCGTGCGTCGTCGCCGACGATCCGCGGAGCGCTTCCAATGCGGACCGCCGGAGAGAGCGCTCCGCAGCCAAAGCCGGCGCTCATGTCGGTGTACGCCTCCGGCATGTACGCTCCAGGTCCCGGGCCTGCGGGCATCGTCGCTGAGGCGCCCGCCTCTGCCAACCGCGGCGCAGTGCCAAAGCCCGCCGCGCCACTGCCGTCGCCGCCGTCCACCAATCGACCGTCCCGCGTCATCCGCACTTCGTAGGCACCGGGGCCCGGCCCATCCACGGCGCCTGCCACGGCGGCGGCGCGAGGGGCAGAGCCGAAGGTGTAGCCACGTCCTGCCTGCACTACGTCGGACGGGTACTGTGGGTCGTACTGCCCTGGTCCCAGCTCGGAGCCGGCACCGGCGCGCTGCTCGTGGGACGGCATCGACGCGTCACCGCTCGCGTAGTAGTCGGCGGCGCCTCGTCCTGCAGGAGCGCGAGCCAGCACCACCCGCGGTGCGTTTTTCTCGACTTGAGCGTACTGGGGGCTGTAGGCACCAGGGCCGCCGCCGTTGCCATCCTTTCGCTCCAGATCCGGACGTGCCACTGCAGAGCCCATCACCGCGCTCCGCACAGGTGGGCTGAGGTCCACCACCTCGTACGCACCAGGGCCGACACCGTCGGTGCTCTGGCCGCCGCTGCTGCGCGAAAAGCGAGGCGCCGTGTCGAAGACGACGCCGCGGGTCATAGGCACCGCAGGCAGGTCGTACGCACAAGGGCCCGGAGCGTCGGTAACGCGTGCGTCGCTGCAGGGGAAGCGCGCGCCCGTGCGAGCAAGCGAGAAGGTGCGCGTGGACGACGCACGCATGTCCACGGGGTCGTAGAGCCCAGGACCTGGCCGCTCTGCCGCCTCGCCCGTTTCGGCGGTGGCGACGGCACGCGCGGTGGACATTACGGCACCTCGGCCAGCCGGCAGTGCGGGCAGCATGTAGCTGCCAGGACCTACATTCGCAGAGGTTGCTCCAGTCGGCACGAGCAGCGAGACTCGCGGGGCGCGGCCGATGATAGCGCCCGGGCGGTTCACGAGGCTCGTGGCGGCGTCGACGTCATAGTCGCCAGGACCGGGGGTAGCTAGATGGGCAAGGAAGAGGGCAGTGCTGGGGTGGTGCGGGCGCCCGTTGGCTGCTGCCGCTGCTGCTGCTCCTTGCCCTCCACTATTGCCCTCCGTGGCCGCCAGCGCCTGTTCATTCGGGAAGCGCGGCGCGCTCATGCCGAGGTACGCGGTGGGACCGCTCGGCGGCAGAGCCGGCAGCGTGTACGCACCAGGGCCCGGCCCGCCGTCCTGCACCTCTTCGCCCTCGACCTTTGCCCGCGCATCCGCCCCGGCGCGCGGGATAACTCCACCCTTGATGCTCTCGCGCACCACCTTGTAGCCGCTCTCCACATCGTAGGTGCCTGGGCCTGCACGCGCGCCATCAACCGTGTCGCCAGCCGTGGCTGCGCTGATCTGGACACCGGCGCGGTGGCTGCCGTCGACAGTGAGCCGCGGTGCTGTGCAGATGAGCGCGCTCGCCGCGGAGCGCTGCAATGCGCGATAGCCGGCCTCCGTATCGTAGGCGCCAGGGCCAGGATGGTCGACGGCGTGCAGGGCCCGGCCATTCAAGTCGTTTGTGCCCTCCGCGACGGCACTCACTGATACTGCCGCGCTCGGGGCGTGTCGCGCCGCGGTGCCGAAGGACCACTGCGGACTGCGCCGCATGCGCCACACGTCGACGCCGCGCACGTCGTACGTGCCAGGCCCAGGGCTGAAGCTGACGTCGTCGCTGAGCAGGGGCGATAAAGGTGGCAGCGCCATTCGCGGTGCACTGCTGCCGACTGCGCTAGCAAGGGTGTCGTCATCGGCAGCTGCCGCCGCGGAGAGGAGCGGTCCTCGTGGACCGCGGTCGTGGCGGAATGTCATAGACAACTCGGGCGCACGACGCTGCACCCACCGCAGCCCGCGCTCCACATCGTACGCGGCCGGGCTGGGTTCTCCGGGTGGCGGAGCGGCGCCTTCTGCGTTTCCGGTGCGGCCGGTCTTCGAGTCGTGTCCTCCGGCCACGGCAGCCGCGGGTGCACCTGCCGTCTTCATAGGGAAGCGCTGGCTGGTCAGGCGCAGGGCTACGCCGCTGCCGACACCCCTCCACAAACTGCCGTCGGTGGCGGCTGCAGCCGCCGCTACAGCAGCTGAAGTGTTGCTGCAACAGACTGTGTATGAGTCTGCAGCGACCGTCTGCCCGATAGTGCGCCGATTGCCACCGGCCAGGGACGGGTGCGCCACGAAGTCGGATGTGGTCGTACCGATGTACGCGCCACCGGCCCAGTCGCGCCACGGCACGACGAGTGAGGCGCGCAGGGGCGTTGCTGCTGCTGCTGCAGCGGCGGCGGCGACAACAACAGAAAAGTGTGCCCCGTCAGCGGACTTGGAAAACTGGTGGCCTGTCCGTGCCGCACCGAGCGGCCTGCTCTGGTCGTAGCGGTCGCCGTCGACGATATTGTATGCACCAGGCCCGGGCACGGCAGCCGCACGCTTCGCCCAGGTCGAGGTGTGCACATAGGCATCGCCGTACCGCAACTGCAGCTGTCGAGCACTGGTGCTGGCGAAGACGACGCCTTTGCCTATCACTTGCTTTCCCGCGGTTGGAGTGGTGTCTGCATCCTTGCCGTCCGTAGCGTCCCCATCGGTGGTGGCCGCCGCCGCACCGCCAGCAGCGACGGCCTTGCGCTCTTCACGCTTGTACACGTCGTAGGCGCCTGGGCCTGGTGTGACGGACTTGACGGCGGGCATGCGGGCCGACTTCGGGATCGCGGCACCGCGAATCCCGTGCGCTGCGGAGCTGGCCGCGTAGGCGAGATCCACGTGGTAGGATCCGGGGCCTGGCACCCCGACGGCGGGGCGGCGGCGCGGGCGGGAGAGGGCTCGCAAGGGGCTCTCATCGTTGGGCAGCGGCTGCTTCTTCCCCCTGCTGCTCCGGCCGGCCTCGTCGTGCTGGTCTTCCGCAGCTGGCGCACCATCCTTGTCTTCGTCGGAAGCTGCTGCCGCTGCATCATTCTCTGATGATGACCGATTTGAGGGCAGCTGCTGCTGCGGCTCATCTTCGACCTTTGTTGGCGCTTCCCCACTCGGCAGGCTAGCCTGAGCCGTTGGGGTGGGCGGCCGTGGCGCTGCCGCTGCAGTGACCTCGGCGTCGTGCTTCGCCGCCAACGAAGTTGCCGTGGCCTTTGCATTGCTGCGGCGGCTACCAGAGCGCGGCGGCTGTGACGGCGGAGCGTCGCGCGCCGCGTCCATGATTATCTCAATGTACGTCCGCCGCTTCGTGGAGCCCATGACGGCGGCGCGGCCGCGCGTGCGCCTAGCCTCGGGGTCATCTAGTGCCTGCCTGAGCTGCGCCGCGCCGGCGTCGTATTCCTGCCTGTAATGCCTCGAGCTGCTTTGCTTGCCACGCGTGTTGCAGCGGCCGCGCAAGAAGGCAGAGGAGGAGCATCGACCATGAGAGGAGGTGCTGGCAGAACCGCTGCCGCCGTCGTCGGCCTTGCTCTCCAGCATTACCTCGGCGTAGAGGGCGTCGTGCGCTTGGTATGGGCAGTCAGCGACATGCGAGGCAGGGTTCACCGCCATCGTAAAGCCGGAGAACTCCGCCCAGTAGCACGTGCACGTGCGCGTGGCGATGTCGCGGAGAACCGCCTCGCCCTTCCCGTGATCCACGCGGCCGTGTGTGGACGACACAGCGGCCACCGCGCCCGCAGAGGTCGACTTTTCTCTGCGGTGCGCACCGCAACTGCGGTCAACACGTCGATCATGACGGCAGTGATGCTTGTCGTGGGCGGGCGACTGCCGCCGCCTCCTGTGACGCGCACGTCTGGTAGAGTGGCACCGTACCTCTGGTGAGGACAGCTGCTGTGGCGACGGGCGTCGAGAGGGTGTCGCAGGTAACTGACCCGGCCACTGCAGGCGCGGGGAGTCCACAGTCGCCGTCTTCGATGCCGCTGGTGCGCCGTCCTTGTTCGTGGCCGCACAATCGGCGGACGACAACCAACGACCTCGCGCCGGCGAGGAGTGCGCGTGACACCTGCCATGAGCGGCATCGGCCACCGCACCGCGAGAGCGGTGCTCACGAGCGTTCACCGGACACGGTAGGACGATGCAGTCACACGAGTCGCATCGGCGACAGCAGTTGGGGCACTGGTGCCGCTGCGCCCGAGGCTGCCGTGGCGGCGAGCATGACCGCGAGGACGAGGTGGACGGCTTCGAGGGGCTGGAGGTGATCGCGGAGGTGTCTGTGCTGGTAAGCGCAGGCGACACGACCTTCACACTAGCCGCTGTCGACCCCGCCGTAGGCCGCGGACTCTCCTGCGTCTTCACGGACTTCTTCTCTGCCTTCACCGACTTTGTGCCGGAACGATGGCGGTTGTCGCCGTCGTCGATGACGATGATGCTGTCACTGTCAAAGTCCATGGGGGGGACGCGAATGGCCGCAGCGGCACCGTCCAATGCCTGCGGAGACGCGGTGTGCATATGGCGCCGCTGTGAGCGCGTGGGACAGCTGCGACTTCGCCGCTGCGGCGAGCAGGGGACGGAGTGTGAGGCGTGGGCGACTCTTTCGGTGGTGACGGTATCATGGCCTTGACGACGGCCCTCATCCTGCATCGCCGCGTACAGGCGCTGGAAAGAGCGCTGCATGACATCCACGTCGACGTCGCGCTCGCGGTCCTGCTTGGCTGTGCCTGTTGTGAGGTGACTGGTGGTGTGCGAGAACGAGGACGGATGCACAGCAGCTGTGCGGGCGCTGCGGGAGCTGCGCGGCATGTGGGCATCCACGCGCCGCTGCTGCTTCTGCTGCCGCCGCCGCCAGCATCGATAGAGCTGCACCGCGCCGGCGCTGCTGAGGGTTCCCATCGCCGGCACCTGCACGTAGTCGTACGCGTAGGAGCCCCCATACAGATCCGTTGTGTGAGGAGCGCTGCTGCGGCTGGTGTTGGCGCTACCGCTGGTGTGGTCGTGGCCAGCGTAGCAAGCCCTCTGGCGTCTAGACCTCGATAGCCGCGACGTCGGCACCATCACGGTCGTGCGAGCAGCAACGACCGCAGCAGTGGATGTAGTGAGGCACGCCGTGAGGGTGCCCGGGGCAATGGTGGCGTTCACTTCCCTCGCCACCTCACGTAGGTACGCCGCGTAAGAGGGGGAGGACGGCATTGTGTGGTGTGTTGTGTGTGTGGGGGCTCGATGAAAGTCTCTCTGCCTGGGCGATGGCGTGCAGGCGCCGGCGGCGGTGACCCTTTCTTTCTCTCTCTATGTGTGTATGCGTGTGTCTCGCGTGCTTGCGGGAGGGGAGGGGTGACCGAAAGAGGGGGTGGGGGAGGAGAGAGCACAGCTTTAGGCGGACACACACACGAGCAGCGGCAAGCGCACGTTATGAGGGCTGCCTTAATACGGATGATTGCCTCTGCAGTCGCTCATCGACGTTTATATATATATATATATGTATGCACGGGTGTGCGTGTGCCGCGACTTTCTCAGAATGAGTGGTGATGGTTGTGCTGCTGTCGTGGCGGTGTTGCGCGCATGCATGCCGTGCACAAGTCTGAGTTGCGTACGCGAGCGCGCAGGCAAGTGAAGGAAGAGGTGTGCCAGAGATGCGGTGAGGTCACGGAGCGCGTCACGGACAGTCCGCCGCCCCACCGCGGCGGACACACGCCTTGTCTGCTGCAGTGGCCCGATACGCGTCAGCGGGCGAGGCGCGGATACACCAAGCAGTGCTTGCTGGCTTACTCCGTAGTTGTCGTCGCCGATGCTGCTGTTGCTGCTGCTGCTGCTGCCGGGAGGGATGCAAGGAAAACCACGCGCAACATCGCACGCAGGCTCTGAAGCGCACGCATACATGCACACGAGTGGACGCAGGGATTCGGATGGGGGAAGGGCGACGGCGGTAGAGCCAGTGGGAGCGCGCTTGCAAGCGGACTCGACGGAGCGAAACGTGGAGATGAAGGGAGGCGTTGAAGTAGAGTTTCGTATTCAATCTGCGCCAGTAGCGGCGGCCGCAATGAACCACACATACCCATACACGTACACACACACACACGCACACAGAAGCTAAGCACCGAGAGGACGGCGTGACCGCGGCGCATGCCTCTCCCGGCACCACCGCGTGCTACTCGCGGTTCCTGACGTGTGTGCCCACTCCATCTCTCGCCTCTCCTTGCCCCAAACCCGACAACGGGCGGAGCGGCGCTAAAGGCCCTTGTTGAACTCGACATGCGTGATGGCGTGGCCAGCGGCGTTCGTCTGCCCCTGGAAGGACGCCTCCAGCCAGCTCACCGGCACCACCGTCTTCTGCGGGAACACGGCGATGCTCATCGGCAGTGCGACGCACAGCACGCTGACCAGCGTCAGCACGTTCACTGGTAGGAAGAGCTGCGCGCGGCGCTGCACGAAGAAGCGGACGCCCTTTGTCGGGTGGAAGAGAACGTTCATGAAAACTGGTGGCAGCAGCATCAGCGGCACAGGGATCATGACGCGGCTGAGCGCTACCTGCGCCACAGCAAGGCGGCCGGCCACGGCGGACGGCTTGCCGTCGTTCAGGTCCTTACCCGTCTCCGGATCTTGCACGGCAATGCCGCGAAGCACATCGCGGAACCGAATGACCCCAAGGTTCGCGATGTTCGCACATGCCACGGCGGTGTAGGGAATCATCAGCTGCAGGAGCAGTGCCGCCGACGACGTCGACGCCGAGAGGGCGGAGGCGACCTTACTGAGCTGGTACGAGGTGCCACACGCGGTGCATGTGGCCACGACGTAGCTTATTGCGAGCTCATGCAGCGGCAGCCCGTCCTTGCCGCTGCCGTTGCAGTAGTTAAAGCCGACGTTGTACGTCTGGTTCGAGAACTGCCAGAACATGGCCCGTGCGGGGGTCTGCTGCGATGGCGCCAGCATACCACACAGGTTGATGAAGTTCATCGGCACAAACGCGGAGAACCGGAACGGCATGAGGATGGGCTTCCCCGACTCGGGGTGGACGATGCATTGCACTCGCTGCCGCGCGTCAAGGTAGTCGGCCACCTTTACTGTGGCCCAGCCCTCCTCACGGCGGTCGACACGCTCGAGGAGCGCTTCGCTCAGCGCTAGCCGCGTCGGCGACGTGAGGAGGGTGCGAGGGTCAGTCATGGAGAGAAAGCGAAGGAAGCGTCCCTTGTACATCGACTGGTCCGGCTGCAAGTCCTGCGGGAAGTGCGGCACCTCCCCGAGGGTGGCGTCTGGTCTGAGCTGCTTCATGCTGAGGAGACCACACACATGCCCTTTCGTTGGAGCTGTCTGTCACCGTCCTCCGTAGCTCGCTGCTGCGCCGTGGGGGGGGGGGAGGCGAGGGAAGGGGCTCGGGACGGCGAGGGAAGAAGAATTCTGTGGAAGCGACAGTGTGACAACCAGTGATGGCGAAGGCGAAGATAGAGGGAGGGGTGAGGTGGCGATGGTGGTGGAGGGGGAGGCGAGGTCGGTTGTGAGTGGTTGAACGACATGCACGCACACGCCACAGCGGGGGAGAGGGGCGACTCGCACCCATATGGTGAGAGAGGAGGCGGCAGGTTACAATGTACGAGGGAGAGACAGAGAAGGAAAAAAAAGGCTTACAGAAGACAAGGCAGACGTGCACGCGCGATCTCTCCCTCTTTTTCTCTTTCCTCATCGTTGCAACTGGCGAGTATTGGCGGAACCGATGCTCACAACATGTGGTCACGCGACACACACGCCTGTGC
Source organism: Leishmania donovani (assembly GCF_000227135.1). Lineage (NCBI taxonomy): Eukaryota > Euglenozoa > Kinetoplastea > Trypanosomatida > Trypanosomatidae > Leishmania > Leishmania donovani. The sequence continues at coordinate 234,336 of NC_018232.1, read as the reverse complement.
GTCGGGTGGGCAATGACATGCGCAGGGAGTATGGCGAGGGCGGTGGATGATGAGCGTGGCGGCGGTGGTCGTGGTGCGTGTCGGAGAGCCAAAGGTGAACAAGGAAAGGCCGCAGCCCAACGCGACGTCGGTGAAGGTGCGGTGCCAGAGGCCCACCATCTCCCTCTCTTCAATGGCCACAACTACGACCAGCAGCAGCGGACACCCGCGAACGCCGCACGCCGCTTACGCGCCGCCGCACGTGTGTGAGAAGCAGGTACGGAACACAATGTAAGGCAGTAAAGGGACAATCGGTCGGGTATGGGGCGACGGTGCTGCCACCTGACTCACCTGAGGGAGGAAGGGGGGCTTCGTACGTGTGTGCGTGCGTGGCAGCGGCACCGGCGCATACACCTGTTTCACTCACACCACGGACCCGCGCATCAGCTCCTCCGCCCTCCTCTTCCACTCTGATGCTCGGGGTTGCCATGCAGCTTCGAGCGGGAGGATGTCCTCGCGGCTGCCACGGCGCACACCACGAATAAAGAGAACGCAATCGCCAACGTCGACGGGCGTGCGCACCGGCTGCTTGCGTATGCTGGGACCTGCTCGGCTTGCCGTGACCGCACGCTCCAACTCAGCGCGTACAGCCTGCTGCAACTCAAGCGGCTTCTTGTTGACCAAACCGCTGCCGCACGACTCGCTGCTGCGTGTCTGCGTAGACGCGAAGCTGCTCAGCGGAAAAGTGTGTGACTGCTGCCGGTGGCGATGGTCTGGCTGCTCTTGATGTCCCAGCCGATGGTGAGGGTGCCAGGGTTGCCGGGCTGTGCCACCCCCCCTTCGCAGGTCTCGGTAAAGCGCGCAGCCAGCCCCTCCTTGGGGGTTGTCCGGAAGCAACAGGCTACTCGGAGGATTGCCGCTTGGGCGGCTGCCGTTGCTGCTGCAGCGACTCATCGTCGATGGACGCAATGAGGCCGTGCTCGAGGGACGCGTTTCGCGCAGGTGCTGCCGACGTCCGAGGATGTGCAGAGGGGAGGGGGGCAAGAGGGAAGAGGGGTCATCATCACCTGCACACGTCGCGATGGTTCTTCCTGACGTGTACGTCTGCGTAGGTGGGGCAGGAGGTGGTGCCGGGTGCCTCCGTGCGTACCCGTGACACGCTGGAGCCAGCGGCGACGACGACATCGACCATCGTGCCTCGGTGGATGCGGGCTGCGCTCAGGCGGTGCTTCTAAGAAGAGGTGCGGGAAGGGCAAGCGAAGCAGCGAGGGAGCCGTGCACAGCGCGACTCGGTCTTGCACCTTGTGCCGTGTGTACCGGCCCCGATGTGCAGGTGCGGCTGGCGTAGGCAACGGGGAGAGCGACTGAGCGGCTGCGGGCTCGGCATCGGTGCAGCAGCGCCATCCGTCGAATCCTGTTGAGTGGAAGCAAGGGGACGGATGGGCGCACGGACGGGCGGAGGAGGGAGGGTGGGGCCTCTGCGCAGGCAGGCACACAGGCATTAGGGCGGCTTGATGTGCTCACGCCTGCTTTAGAACCACACTGAGCGCCGCACCGCAAGGTGAGGGGTGTCGATGCCCTCCTGCAGGGAAGGACGTTCCGCAGCGGGCACCGCCGACGGCCATGAGCCCGACACAGATGCGGACGGTGGCGTTGGGGCCGCCGCAGCTACACTCGGTGTTGCTGTTGCGGGAAGGCCCAGCGTGAATTCCGCAGAGTGATCGTGGCGACGTTGCTGGACCGGCTGGGGCAGACCGTACTTGCGGCGCAGCTGCGACGCTAGACTTTCTGGCGGCAGCCGCGGCGGCGTGCGGTGGCCACGAAGGGCACTCGCGTGCGCATCGAACGGCGACGCGTCTGCCGCTGCTGCGTCTGCTGCGGACGACGGTGGCGTCTCGCGCCCCTCTGCTAGTGGAGACATGCTGTCCGAGAGGTGCCGCGATGGTGCCGATCGATATGGCTGCAGCGGCCGAGGCGAGACGAACGGCGTCGACGCCAAAGGTGAGCGCCACCACCGCGGCTGCACTGAGGGCGAGGCTGACGGCGGGTGCCGATGGGGGCGCATAACGACGCCGGGGAGGCCGTCTTCATCTGTGCCGGTGGTGAAGTAGGTTGGGAAGCTGTAGAGAAGTAGTGCATCCAGACCGTTGAGCTTCTCCAAGAGATCGATAGCGAGGCCATCCTTGTCGACGGCGGCGCGCTTGAAGGGCTCAGGTGTCATCGTCTGCGGCCCACCGGCTGCGTGCGACGTCTCTCGCCCCTCCCAGCACGTCTGCTTCGATGCATCGCTAAATTCCTTGACCTCGCCATCGTCGCCGCTCACCACCTCCGGCTGAAGGGAGAAGCGCACACGGCGCGGCGAGGCCGGCACAGCGGTGCATGTAGTGACGGTGGCCATTTTCTGCTGCTGCCGCTGCTCTCTTTTCCACGGTTGTGGGCCCTCCAGCGCCCGCCTCGGGTCGTCTTCGGCGCTCGCTGGTGGCTCAGACTCCGGTATCGCCTCTGCAGCAGCAGCCGATGCTAGGGCCGTACTGGCTGTCGCCTCGACGGGCGTGACTGAGCTCTGGAGGGCGTCACGGGCCACTACTTCCACGCCTGTAGAACCCGCATCGCCTGTGCTATGCGATGCATCGACGGCTCCCTCGCCTTCTGGCACAAGCACCGCTGCTCGTGCAGCTTCCACGACTTCGACCACATGCAGGTTGCGGGATGGCGAGGACGGTGCTGCAGAGGCGGCGGAACACGATGACGGCACCGGCGGAGGATATCGGTGGGACGCTGCATTGGTGTGCTTCCCCGCAGAGGGTGGACTTGCAGCAGCGTGGCCATCGGGTGCGTAGTCCACCGTGCCGGCGGCGCCGTCGATATCGTCAAGGGTGCCGTGACGGTCGCTGTCAGTGATAGGTTCGCCTCTGTCGATTGACAAGGGCCGTGCCTGGGCCGCCTGCGGCGACGCAGTGGGCGGTATAGCTAGGTCATCCACGGCCGCGGTTACTGACGAGGTAGACTCGTCCGAGGACAGCTGCGCCGCAGCGGCGGGGATGGCCGCAGCTGAGCTGCCCGACGCCACCACGGGGTAATGGCCCTTATCTGCGCCGTCAGCGCCAGGGCCGGGGTGCTGCAGGGCAGCTCCTTCCTGGCTGTCTTCTACGTGAAAGGACAGCACTGATGAGGCACTGCGGTTGCTGCTGCTGCTCTCTGCGAGATCGACATCGCCGCCGTGGTCCTTAGCGTGCTTGACTTCGCCACCAACCTCCGTGGCAGCAGCTGCCTGAGGCGACGGTGTCACCAGCACCGCTGGCGAAGCCGACGAAGACGAGCTGTCGTCCGCATCGCGCTCCCCCGTGGCGACTTCTACTTCATTTCGCATCTCCGACGCATCCCCGGCAAGCGGCCGCGCCGTGGTGTCGCCCATTGGCAGCGGCGCACTCGCGGCGGCGGCGTCGCCACACACGACAACAGCAGCCGCAGCAGCGTGTTCCTCTTCGCTCGCAGAGGCCTCTTCACGCGGCTGCTGCGACACGGATACGGTTGCTACCACAGGCTCTCTAGTAGCACCGCCGTCGTCCTCGACGCTCGCGTCTCTGCTGCTTCGTGTTGCAGCCAGCGGACTGCGACTGCCGCTCCTCTTGCCGCCTCTGTCGTTGACGGGTGCCGTCGCAGCGCCGCCTAGGGTCTGACTCGTTGGCAGCGCCGGTGCCGCTGGCGCCTCTTGCTCCTGCGTCGCCGCCGCCTTACCCATGGCACGCAATACCAGTATGGTCTCCACAATGTAGAGCCGCTGAAGTGTGTGCCTTGCTTCCTGCTCCTTCGAAACGCGCTCGCGTCGTGCATGGCGCTCCCGCCGCATCAGCCTTGTGAGCAAGGCACCGTCGATGACCACTGGGGTAGGCGTGAAGAAGTGCGTTAGCTGCGCCGGGGGCAAGGGCGCCGTTCCAGCTTGCGGCGACAAGCCGACGTCGCGGCCCGCCGCCGCCGCGTCCGCGCTCTGCGCGTGCATCGACGACAGAACAGCACCGCACGAGGCCGAGACTGACGTGATCGGCGGGGCTGCTGCAGTGTTGCCGTCGGAGCAGGCAGCCTTCTGCTTTCCGCCTGCCTGCGTCATCCGGCGACGTGAACAGCGCCGAGGGGCGGCGTAGAGGTCTTCGCGTATACGCCGCTGCACGAGCGTGGGTGCCGTGACTGGCCGCGCGTGAGCCTGCCGCAGATTGGCCGCGTTCTCACTCGCAGCAACAGCAGCCGTGTCAACACACTCGTCGGCGCCCCTGTGCATCATCGAGAGCAGCCCCAAGGTCATGTACTCGTTCAGCTGTTGCGGACGGCAGGCGGCGCACGACGGTCGCAGCGCCTGCGCGTACGAGGCTGCCACATGCGCCACCGAGGCGGTGTCGGCACCCGCTTCGTGCGTTGCATGAGGGAGAGACGCCCGCTCCATGATCGTCGACGGCTCCTGCTGCTGGTTTTGCTGGCGCTGCGGTGGTTGGTAGTACTCGGCCCGCAGCGCCGCGGCACAGCGCGCCACCTCAGCCTCCATCGTTGCATCGACCTGCGTCGGTGCCGGCGCAGATCGCCTCCCTCGCGTAGAGGACGAGGAAGCAACTCCGCGATTGCGTTCTCCCTCGACTTGCTCTCGGCTGAGGTGCTGATGAGGATACTGATGCCGACGCGCGCTGTAGTTGTGCCGCCAGTGCGCCTTCATGGACACCTCATCATCCGTGGCGTTGCCACCTTCGTCGATCTCGGACGTTGCAGGGGGCTGCGGTGCTGACTGTGCCACGAGATCTTCGAGTAACTGCTCGTATCTGCGCTGCAATGCCATCATGGCGAAGCATGTTGCATCGCCTGGCAGCTGCGTCGAGCTCGAGTGGTGCGGGGCTGCCTCGGCGTCGTCGTTGCCGCTATCCGTCGCACCCGGCCTCCGCACTGCAGCCAACACGCTGTCCGCCTTAGAGGTGTGGGAGGTATAGGAGGCGCTAGCACTAGGCCGCTGCTGCGGCTGCCCACGCACTCCGGCTGCTGTGCGGATGCGAAACAAGGACGAAGATGCCGACTGCGAGGGTGCCGTCGCCGTACGTGGCGTGTGCGGCGCAGGTGATGAGTCGTCCCTGCCGCCGCGCCCATCCACCGCCGCAGACTCCACCTCATTGGCCTTACTGCTGCCGTAGTCGTTGGGATGGCTGAGACGCGCTGAGACTATCGGGCCGTGGCAACGGTGTGCGGCACGGGTGTTGCCTGCGCTTGACCTTCTCTTGGGGGCCGGCGTCGAGGCAGTGGCAACGGTGGTGATACCCACGCGAGATGGCAGCGGCCCAGCAGTGAGAGCGGGGGTCGCCATTGCGCGGCGCTGAGCAGCGCCGCGCAATGGCTGGCGTGACGGCGTTGCCACCGCTGCTGCTGCCGCCGCCGCCGCCGGGCTCGCCGCCGCCCAAAGCTCGCGTCGCCGTCGCTCCTCTACAATGACGTCCAGCTCGCGAATATCGCGTCTTAGGGCTGCCTCGTACTGCTCCAGCCGACCGGGGGTGAGCAGGCGTGGCGGGAACGGTGCCGTGCCGCTCTGACGCGACTTCACCGCGGACCGCCGTGAGCCGGCCCACAGTTGCGACCCAGACGCACGGCGTGACGCCGCCACCGCCTCAGCGGCCACAACTGCCGCCTTCGCGGACCCGCTCTTCCGCTCCGCATCGCGTTTCGGCAGCCGGGCAAGGCTTGCTCGACCGGCATGGCTCAGCAGCTCCTGCCGATGCCGTGTCGTTGGACGCGTGCGCCACGACACGGCGAAGTGGTTCACTGAGGAGGTGACGCGCGACTTCGCGCGCAGCTCGCGACGTCGCGCTGCGAGAATAGCGGCAGAGGCTATCGGCGGCGGCAGCGGCGGCACCGCGTCACCGTGACAGTCCCTGCTGGAGGAACCGTCGGGGTCGCCTCGGTCAGAGTTGTCGTTGGTGGCATTGTGATGCCGCGCACCCTCGCAAGGGCGTCGGAAGGTGCGCGATGATTCGCCGTCGCCACGCAGCGCACGCCGATAGTGCCTCTGGCTCGCTTTCCGGCTAGCCAAAGCCTTAACACTGGCGGCAAGGCCGCGATCGTTGGCGTCGCAACGTTGACGGCAGCCCCGTTGTGACAGGCGCCGGCTGCTGCGATCTAGTCGGCCGTCGCTGCTTGCGGATCTGTCGGAGGACTGCGACTTCAGCGGCGGTGTCGGGGAGGATGGGCGGTCCTGAAGAAACTTCGACACACCGTTGGCTTGTTCCTTCTGTTGTTTTCGCCCCTCGCGTCGGTGCCGATGCCGCCGTGGTCCGCTCCGTCGCCCTCTTTCCCTGCACCGGCGACGAGGCTTTTCAGCGCCCGACGCGGATGTCAAGGGCGTAGACGAGGAGGAGGTGTCGACGTCACCGGCACTGCCGCTGCCACTGCTGCGCCGATCATCGCCTCCTGCTGCCGATGCTGACAACGAGGCGCCATCTTGCGCTTCCGCGTCATGAAGACGTCGCCGCCGCCGACGACGGTCAGGGCGCTCCGCGTCCTTCCTCTTACGCCTCCCCTGACTCTCCTCAGCACCGCCACTCGCACCCTCTACAGGTACTGCTGGCGCTGCTGCGGCTGGTGGTATCAGTGGCGCCACCCCCGCTACGCCATCGCCCCGCCCTCGATCCTCCTCTTCGTCCGTGGGGAAGTTGATGGAGTCGCCGTGCCACGAGCTCGTTATCTCGCGTTTCGGCGTCGCGCGTCCTGGCTTGACCGCGGTTGCTGATGCCGCTGCGGGGGTGACGGCCGGCGGTGGCTGCCTCTGCTTGCATCCGACCAGCGTGTCAGCGGAGCGGGGGTTGGTACTGCTGTCGGTGGTCTTCACGGTGTTCCCCAGCGTCGACATCTGCAGCGATGCCGCGACGGCAGTGGTTGTGGCGGCGTTGTCCTCGTGCTGGCGAGTTCGTCGCTGCTGCTGCGACGACGACGAAGACGGTTGAAGTGGCCGCTGTGTTTTGACATCTACACTCCCGTGTCCGGCCCCGCTGACCAGTCGCTTGAACATGGAGGACAGCCGCGACAGGCCGGAGGCGAGGCTGCTGCTGCGGGTGGATTGAATGGAGCTGGTGCTGCGACCGCTCGTCTTGACATCTCGACCCTCGCCACCGCCTTCGCCATGCTTGTCGACGCCCGACTTGGCTGCTACGGAGCTCCTACTGTGGCCGCAGATGGTTTTGGAGGGGAAGGACTTGAAGATCGAGGACGCGCTCCTGTGCTCACGATGAGCGCCTCCGCCACCGACCCGAGTCTCTCGCGGCGACGGAGTGCTCGTCGGTCTCAGGGTGTGCTCCTTTTCGTCCTCCTTCTCACGCTCTGCGTGGCGCTTGAGCTCTGCAATGATTGCCGGCGGGGCAGAGGGGTGCTGCAGCTGCCGTGGTGGCGCTGGCTGAGAGAGGCGACCGTCGCCCGCGGTCGTGCGGCCATCGGCCGTTCGCTTCACCAGAGCCGGCTGGACGAAACTGGGCAGGGGCTTGCCATGCAGGCCCAGCATGCTTTGGGACGGCGTCGACGTTGACGCCAGCTCGGCGCCGTCCTCAAAGGCTGCGTCTCGAAAGTATGTTGATTCCTTGGGCGCCGCTGTCGCCGACTTCACGACCTCGCGAGGCGTGTTCAGCGTCAGGAGTGCGTTGGACTCATCGAGTGAGAAGTCTGAAGACTGCACTCGGCGACTTGCCGCGGCTGGCCGCAACGAAGGACGGGCAGGGGAGAGGTACAGGCTTCCCCCAGAGGCGCCACGGGCCTGCTGGAGGCCCGTGCTGAGACCCAAAAGTGGCAGCGAGACGCCGCCGCGCGGCGTCACCGGATTCGCCATCGTCATCTCGCTCACGGTGCAGTACATCGGGTCGTCTTCGTTCTGCATGCTACTGGACAGCAACCTCAGGTGCGGCGTGTGGTGCTGCGGGCCCGCATCGGGTAACGCAATGCGCCCAGGGCTCGCGGGCGATGCCGTGGGCAGCGTTGCACCGACGATGTCGGCTGCGCCCGTGGTCGTCGCTGCCGTGGCCGCGGAGACGGTGTAGCCAGGGCTTGTATGGCGCGACCACGAAGGAGAGGACCGCCGCTGCTCATTCCTTGGCTGTTGCGCGGGTGGCGACGTCGGCGTCTGCGGTTTCGGTCCCGATATATCCTTCGAAGGCGCTGTGCCCGTCGTTGTTGATGACAGCGGCGGCGGTGATTCGTGCGCAGTAGCTCTCGCCTTCGTGGAAGGCGTCAGCGCCGTGCCAGGACGCTGGTGCTGCTCTTGGGGTAGTGGAAGTGCCGCTTGTTCGACGGCACTCGTACGGGACGCCGGCGCGGCAGCAACCACCGGCGCCGCCATCGTATCATCCGCGCCATCATTCTTCTCTGCCTCGAAGTTTATAGTCTCGTCTGCGGTGGTGGCGATGAGGGTGGTGGTGGTCGCCGTCACGTTGCTCGCTCTCGTTGGCTGCTGCGGTGGCACAAGCAGCTGCCGAGATGGGGCCGTCGGCGACGGTGACTGCGCCCACGCCTGGGTCGTTCGTTCACCCTCGTTGATGGCATCACCTGCGGCACCTTGCCGACATCGTCGCTTGGCACTGGCGCCGTTGCCGCTGTGATCGCTGTCGTCGTCGAGGCCCTCGCTGTCGGAGCTGCGACTCCGAGATCTCTGGAAGTCCTCCGAGTCGAGCTGCTGTACAGCTCGCACAAAATCAAGGCTCGCATCTCTTTTCAGGGAAGGGCGGACGAGGTGGCCCTTGCGCCGCAGCCCTGCCGGTCGAATTGCCTGGAAAGGCGTGATAGGCTTTGCCACGTGCGCCGAGGCAGGAGAGGCGACCGGCAATGGTGCACCGCCATCTGCCGCTTCATCTCCGAACGGGGCCGGCGAGGTGGGCGGCTGTGGCCGTGTCGGCTTCGGTACTTGTATGGCGGGCATCGGGTGGTGCACAGCACCACGGCCGGCTCGCATAATCTCGTTGTCGTCGCTGGGCGGCGACTCCGTGGGGCTGCCACCAGCCACATCACCGCTGCCATTCGACGGGGCTAAGGAGAAATCGATCGAGGTTGTCTCGGCCGCGGCATCATCCTCCATCGTGACGACTTGGCCAGGCGGGAAGGAGGGATCCGGGGGGGGGGAGGCAAGCACCAGGTGCTAATAGGGTGTGGGCGAGCAGCCGCCGTGTGCGACCGCGCCTCGCTCTCTCTCCCTGTGTGTGTCTGCTTCAAGAGCGAGGTGGGCCACACACGCACACGAAGAGCCACGACACGGGTGGGGTGGGGTGCGATGATATACGCGTGCCCGTGCTGGCGTAGCTAGCAGGCAACAGCACTCACAGATAACTGGGAGGGCAAGTATAAAGCGAGGAGCAGCAAGTGTGTGTGTGCGTGTGTATGGACTGGAGACGCTGGAAACATGGGAGCGTTACCGAGCGCGGCACACCACGCAAGCGAGAGTGACGGGTGTAGTGGTGGTTGGCGGAAGTGGATGGGCCAGCAGCCGCTCCGCTCCGACGTCGAGAAATAAAACAAAGGAAAGGGGTGTATGGCTTGGGAATGGGTGGCTGAGTGAGGAGCCTGCTGCTGCTTCAGTTACGGTGATGTGCAGTGGTGGTGCGTGTTCTAAGACGTGGTAGCCTGACGCACACGCACGCGTGATGAGAGGCACGTTGCGTGATGAAAGCGCACCGGGTGAAAGCGTGCTTGCCCGTCCTCGAGTTTGGCGTGTAGGTGTTCGAGGGGGGGGGGGCGTAAAGGCGTGAAAGAGGCCACACCGGCGCAGCCAGCAGCCAAGACAGCAGCAGCCGGTCGTGAAGGGGCGAAGGCTGGAGGGTGGCAGAGACGGGGGCGGTGTGCGAATCGGCAGCAGCTGCCCCCACAAAAGACCCGCTCCAGAGGAGAACCCCGCCTCCTTCCTCCTCCTCCCTGGTGCACCATCCCATGGCTCGCACTCGACGCGAACGAGACGGAGTGAGCTTCCTCAGCACGGCCCGCTCGCCTGCCTGCCGCTGACAGCGACGGTGGCACCGATTCTTTTTATTGGTGCTTCTCTTGTTACGTTACGCGGCTGGCGATGTGTGCCTGCACAGACGCGTGTGGCACGTGCCGACGTGCCCAGTGGAGGCGCGTGCGACTGTGAAGAGCAGAGGTGCGGGGTGTGTCTGTGCGAGAGAGGGAGGGAGGGAGACGCATCCATGGGCCACACGTAGCGTGCACCCCTTTTCCTTCTCATCTCTGGTGCCGAGTCTAAACTAGAACTTGTTCCACCGCACGGTGTGCGGCGTCGCGAAGCGGGAGCTGCCCACCTGGCGTTTCTCGGCCTCCGCGGCGGTCGCGTAGCCGACGCTGATGATGACCGGCACCGTGTACCGTTCCGCCGGCACTCCCAAGGCTCGCTTGACGGCATCCTCGTCGATGCCCTCCATCATGCACGTGTCCCAGCCGGCGGCGGCGCAGAGATTCACGAACGTCGTCGCCGGAATCATCGTCTGCTTCCACGCGTAGCCGGCGCGGCTCACCGGGACGGAGATGAGCGGCGTGCCAGCCGCCTGGCTGTACCACGCACTCACGACCGACTTCACGGCGGCCATCGACTGCATCGGACCGCCATGCATGAAGTAGTAGATGTTGCGCAGGTAGGCGGCACCGTAGAGGGGGCTATAGTAGCCCGTCTCGAGCCCCATCTCAAGCGCCTGCGGCGCGTTCCGCTCCGGCTCCGTGTCTCCAACGAAGACGACAGTCGCCGGCGCCTGCAGCACTTGCGGCTGGCCGAGCGCTGCCTTGAAGAGCTGCTCCCGCACCGCCGTGTTGGTGACGACGACCGCGTGCCAGCCCTGAAGGTTGAAACCGGTCGGGGCGCGGGTCGTCGCCGCCAAGACGCGCTTGAGGGTGTCGAGGTCTATCGGCTTCGCCGTGTCGAACTGCCGGCACGTCCACCGGGCGCGCACGACGGCCTCGACGGCGTCGAGTGCTGCGTTGTTGCTGACGCATGCTGGGGTTTCTGCACACGACGCAGATGACGACGATGCGGCGGCCGCCGCGTTCGTGCGGTTCCACGCCACGAGATGGCGCAGCGTGGCTAGAAAGCCGCCATGGCCACTGCTGGTGTTGCTGTCGCGCTCCTCGTTGCCGCAGGTGCCGGCGGCCTCTCTGACTCGAGGGGTGAAGGCGGCAGGGCGGGCCCCTGCTGCAGCCAACAGCAAGCGGCGACTGCGGCGAAGCATTGTAGTTTCTCTTGCTGCTTTCCCCGGTGCCGCAGATGCTGAGCGAGGCCCAGGAGGGTGGTGGCGACGGCGGCGGAGGTTCTACGCCGGCGTGGCTGATTGCTTGCAGTGACGGTAGTGGTGCCGAGAAGTGTCGTTGTGTGCGAGAAGAAGTACGAGGTAAGAAGAGGGAGCACGCACCACATGGAGGCCCACTGACGCATCGGCATATGCACATACATGAGCGTCTGTGCTTGCACGCGTGCCGGAGCCGCTCGCAGCGTGCGGCAGCGGAGAGTAAGAAGTAAGGGGCGATTCCCTAACAGGCGGTGAACGCCCCCTCCTCCTCTTCTCTCATCCCTGACACGTTGGAATCACTGCGCTTGCGAGCGGGTGTGTCGTCGTGTCTGCGTGTCTGCGTAGGTTGCCAGTGTAGACCGACGCCCGACGCCCAGTGCCTTGACGCTGGTCTTGCCGTAAACCACCATCACATGACTTTGGTGAGGGTAAAGACATCCAGACAAGGATGGTAGGGGGGGGGGCTGATGATGATGAGAGCGACAGCGGTGAGGCTGGCGCAGAGGCACCCTAGTATACACACACATAGAGATACAAAATTCGGATGCGTGCGAGGAACACGGGATAGGGATGTCTACATGCCTGCATGCATGCGTGTGCCCGAGAGAGAAGGGAAGGGAAGGAGGGCAGAGACGGGAGCCCTGGAAACGAAACTGTCTGCTGACGGAGACGCACGCGCAACGACTCAGCTACGCCACAATACAACACACCTACATGGCTGAGAATGCTCCTACACGCTGCTGCCAGGAACAGACACAGACGTACACATTCACGTGAGCGCACCATCCACACAGGCGCTCACTCGCACAGACCCATCAGACGCAGACGTGGGTGTGCGCGCGCGGGTGAGAGGGCATGACCAACTTCCAACAGCATGGCGCAACGGAACCGCCATGGGAAGAGAGGCAGAGAGAGGGAGCGGCACGCTTTTCCGCCTCCCAGCGTGTCCGTTTCTTTGCCACACCGTACGAGTTCAGCTCAAACCCCACCACTCGGTCCGGTCACCAGGCCCCCCTCCCCTTCCCCCCATCCGCGTGGTGCGAAGCAGCCGTAGGCACACGCGCTAAAGCAGTGCGCTGGCGCAGCCATCTGAGCGCGCGGGCGTTGCCCTCGAACTTCGCCCCACCCCACCTCACTTCCCCTCCCCTCCCCTCCTTCATCCCATTATGCAGGCCGCCATCCCAGGTGCATCCACCCCCTCGGGGCGGCGCAGGATCCTCACCACCAAGTAGGGCACAGTGTGAGGGCCGGGGGTGGGACACGCTCGAGCCACGCTGACACTCTGCCCATCACGTGGACGGCACAGACACGTGCTCGCCCTGACAGGTCGCCCCAACACAACGCCATCCAGGACCTGACACACTGCCGACAGCCGTAGCGGTACATCACACTGACCTCCCCCTACGTCGCAGGTGTTTGGCCATGCCACTACCAGAAGCGGCTCGGGATTTGGCATGAGATAGAGGGGGTGGAGGAGTGCTTGAGCCTTGTGATCCCGCGCACTGAGGGGCGCCGTGCGTGTGGCCCTCGCGCCCGCTCCTCCCTCTCGTCATCAGGGGAGAAGGAACAACGAGAACAGAAATGAGCGGCCTGCTCTACCCACGGGAAGACGAAGCGGGCGGGGCTGGGAGGCGCGAGACGATAATGGCAGTGATGATGGCGGTGGCTGTGTTGGCCGCCCCTCTCCTCCTTCTCCCACCGAGCGCGTACACCGAGACGCACGGAGGCCTGAGAGCTACAAGGCGGCCGCGTCCTTCCAAACCGTGCAGCAGGTGTACCAATCCGTCTGCTAGCGCGCCTTTCGACGAGGGTGATGTACTGATGGACACATCCTCGGGCGCGCCGGGGACACGCATGCCGCCGAGGCGAAGCATCGCGCACGCATGCACACACAACATGGCGCGGGGCATGTCCCTTGCGCCTGCAGGAGATCGGCGGGGGAGAGCGAGCGGGCGGGAGGTCGAGCAAAGCAGCGGCGAAGACAGAACCAAAAGCAAGGTGTTGTTTGTGCGTGCGTGCACGATGCGCGATCACGTGAGCGGCGTGCACCCCCCCCCCCACCGGCGTCGATTCTCCCCCTCCTCCTCCATCTCCTCGGCCGCCCTCTCTCCCTCCTCACATGCGCACACGTACCACCACCACATCCCATGACATGGCAACACACCCGTGCAACCGAACACCGCGCGCACTCGCACCCTTGGCGACGTTGTCGCGTGCACGACATTAATCAAGGCACAAGTCGTGAGGTCGGTGGGGCGGACGGCGACGCGGTACGCGCGAGAGTCTCGAGCGCTGCCGAAAAGTAAAACCAAGTGAAAAAACAAAAAGCAACGCACACCTACACACACATACGCGTATGGAACATCGAAGAAGGGCTAATACACATCAGCAGAGTAGAGTAGAGTAGAGTAGAGCAGAGCAGAGCAGAGCAGAGCATGCGCGCAGTGTGCACACTCGCACGCGCACGGATGTCGACTTCCGTGACGCTCCCCACCCCACATCTCCCCCCACCACACACACATACACAGGCTCGGACATACGCATTATGTCTCCCTCTCGCCCAATTAGAGCTCCGCTAGCGTCATGCCTGATGCGCAGCTCACGTGTGGCGCGGAGAAATGGGTCACTGGGCTGTAGTTGAGCGCGATCGAGAGACCACCGCATGCCGTGCGCACGGTGCTCAGACGCAACGCCGGTGGTGCCGCTGCTGCAACGGTGCTCAAGAGGGTGTTGACAGCGTCACTATTGGTGGCCGTCCAGTCGAGGAAGCGCTCGCGCGTGCGGTCGGATTTGCGGGACGCTGACGCACCACAACCGCTCCCTGCAGACTTGCCCATTGCCTTTGCAGCCTTTACGTGCAACGTCGACCGCATGCGATGGCGGCGTCGACCAGCCCCCGCCCCCTCTGAGGCCACACACGCGGAGAGGCAGAGATGACCGGTGCCCTGGCATCCGCAGTACATCTCAGCCGTGCTGGGCAGCTGTTGCGGCTGCAGCTGCGGCTGCGGCTGCTGCGAGGGCTGGGGAAGCAGCAGCGGCAGCCGGCTCTTGGACGCGCTGGGGTCCGCCGGCTTCACCGCTGTCGCAGCCGTCGATGGCGGTGGCGACGAGGAGGTGCCGTACTGTCGCTTCTGTTGCTGTGCCGTTGCCTCGTGCACGCAGTGGTAGTGCAGTATGCCAGCGTAGATGCCAGTCATCGGAGACGTCTGGCGCGGTGTGCACCAACAGGGCTGCAGGGGGCGGTCTTCCACGTCCTCCAGTGCCACGTTTGCGAAAGCCGTCGCGCCACCAGGGAGCACCGGTGCAACGAGCACCTTCGACAACCCATTCGGACGCAACACAAAGCCGTCGTCGGCGTACCACAGGGATCTCGTTTTCGTCACCGATGCGCTGTGCGCGCCGCTGCGGTATCGACTGACCTCGGCGCACGGCGGCGCGTGAGTGTCAAGCTGCACAGGTTGCAGGCGACGGCGAAATGCCTCGGCGTCGGCCATCACAGCGGCGAGGCGCTGTGGTGTTTCGAAGCGAGCATCACGCAGCTCTTGCGGTGTGCGAGGGTGCTGCTGCTGCTGCGCCGCGTGTCGCCCCGATGCGGGACTGGCTACGCTGCCCGTGCTCACCGCGGGGGTGGGCCACCGACGGCGCAAGTGCATCGGGGGAGACGTGCGCGGGCGCGGCGCATCCGTTGCCTGCGGGGGTGGCGCAACACTTGCCACATGGCCGTCAGTCATTGCAGAAACACCCTCGAAGGACCGCCGCTGGTGGCCGGCGGACGAGTTGGCAGCGGCCGCCGGAGACGGCACGGCACGGCCACTGTGAGGGTTGCTGCCGCCGCAGTCCACCGCCGCAGCGGACGTGAAGAGCTCTCCGCTGCCGTCTTGGCTGTGTGCTCCCGCGCCAGCAGCAGAGGCAGAAGCCGTCTCCCGTTCTGCGAAGGCGGCGACGTTCAACTCGCTCGCGCCGTGGCGTTCGTCGACGCGCGGCCTCGGAGGCAGCCGGATGGACAGCACCGCCTTCAGCTCTCGCATCACCAACGGTGCCAACACACGTGACCCGTCCAAGTCCTCGGCGAGGTAGCGGCAGCGGTTCACGTAGCGGGCCCCCTGGGCAGGTGTGAGGTGCTTCTGGATCTCGGCGAGTTGCTGCTGCTGCTGCCGAAGCTGCTCAAGGCTCACCACGTCGGCAGCTGCCGCACTTGTGATCACCGTGCCCGCATTGCCGCTGTTATCGTCGTTGCCGTCGCCGGTCGCTGCCCCTGCCGCCGCGCTCTCCGGGATGAGGGTGTGTCCGGAGCGGAAGACACCGTCGGGGGTGCACGCGTACTCAAGACGCACCTGTGTCGCCGGCGCCTCGCCCTCTAGCTCCAGCTCGCACAGGGTGGTGTTTCCGAGGTCCGTGACCAGCTGCAGGGCCATCTCCGCACTGCGCGAGGTGCACGCCGGGTTCCAGGAGAGCTGCAATGTGTGCAGGGTGGTGTTGCGGGGGTGAACAAGGCCGGAGAGCAGCTCGCGCACGTCGTGATCGTTCAGATCGCAGTGAAACAGTGCCAACTCCAGCAGCGCCGGGTTTGTGGCGAGATAACGGCCAAGCCGTGCAGCCGCCGTCGCGGCATCTCCGAGCTCTTCATCGACACTCACGGTGGACAAGTCCCATTTCTCGCTGCGGCTGCCGTTGTAGTCGTCACTGCGCGCCGATCCGAGCATGTTGCCGCTGAGCTTTAGCACCGCCAGCAACGGCAGACCACGAATGGCTTGGAGGAGGGGCGCCAGCACCTGCGGTGTCAGATTGTTGAAGCTCAAATCGAGCACGCGGAGCCGCGTGTGCCGAGACACAACAGAGAGAAAGGACGGCAGGTCGGGCATGCTCGGGGACGTGAGCGCGGCATCGCCAAGCCGGTAGCCAGAGAGGTGCATCTCTTCGAACGGCTTCAGAAGCAGCGCGGCCGCCTCTTCCGCCAGCGGGTCGCTGAGCGGTGCGCTACTCGAGGTGTGAGCACTGCCTTTCGCGTCATGCGCGTCAGCGGCAACGTCCTGCGTATGCTGTCCTTCCTCTTCTGCTCTGCCTGCCTGAAACGCGACCGCGAGCGCCGCGACCAGACGCCCTAGTTCAGTGCGCAGGTCCGCCACCTGCTCCGTGGAGAGACGGCCACCCCTCCATCGCGGCTCCATCAGCGGCCTATTCAGCGCTGGCGGTGGGCATGGTGCTGGCAGCATGCCCGCTGCTGCTGCCATGGCAGCGTCGCCGACGCCCGCGGACGGGTGTGCGCTGGTGCTATACTTATGCCCCATCGGCTCTTCAAGCTTCACACGCACACGCACACGCAGAGGTCAGTGCTAACGGAGGGAGAGCAGCGATGATGATGATGGTGATGGTCGTGGCGGCGGCCGCGGTGTCAGTGGAGAAGGATGAGCCGGATGCCCAAGGAAATGCCTGCACGCACACCGACCGTGCGCAGCTCTTCCCCAGCTTCTCGTGCACAGCGGCAGCGACGGCGTACTTTCTCCACTGCGTCGTCGCTTCCGCGTCCGTCGCGGATACGTTCTAACGGTGGGGCGGCTGTGCGGAAGTGGCGGCGGGGCGAAAGACAGAGGGAGGCGTCGAGAGTACGCAGCAGATGCTGCCGCGAGGTATTTGACGGGTAAACGTGTGCGTGTCTGTGCCTGTGCGTACGTGAGATAGAGATTAAGAGAGAGAGAGAGACTGGCCCCTTGCTGCCTGCTGGCTGGGGGGAGGGAGGGAGGGAGGGAGGAGGGGTAGAAGGACGGATGCGTGAGGGAGTGATAAGCGCGCAGACGCGTAGCGGCAACAACACCGAAAAACACCGCTGCAGGCGAACATGCTCACCGTGGCGCACGATCTTGTGTGTGCGTGCGTGTGCGCGCATGTAAGCTACCTCGATCCAGAGCGTGCGCCATCGCTACCGCTAAGGACGGCAGCAACGAACGCGTTCGTCTCGGGAGGGGTTCGGGGTTGGAGGGAGAGCGGGATCTACGGGGGAGGAAGGGCGAGCAGCAGCGCCGCCGCCGACAGCGGGCGATGCGAATGCCGTGGTCGGGAAAAGGCTGAGAATCAGAAGAGAGGCCCCGGTGAGCACTCATGCCCATCACGGATGCAGCAGAGCAACCACCGCCGCCACAGGCGGAGTGCACCGAGCGATGCGAGATGATATGTTGATGAGCCAAGGTGGACTTCGAAGGACCGTAACACGGGCATTTACATCTGTAGGAGATATGAAGGTCGTGCTCTGAAGGAAAGGCGGGAGGGAAAGGAGGGGAAGGGCCACACACGGTTCCGAGAGACGTCCTCTCACAGACGCACGTAAACCTGTGTGTGCTCGCTTGTGGCCCAGACGCACGCGCTCATCACTGGGGAAGATAAGATGCTGCCACAGGTGCGCAAGGAAAGGGAGAGCGCGCGAAGTTGACTTGCCCGAGTGTGAGGTGTGTGTGCGTGTGGGTGGGCGAGCCAGCTTCATGTACATCGCACGCCACGGACCGCGACAACGGCAACGAAGCGCGAAATAGAGACAAACCTACCAGCACACAGAGGGAAGAGGAGGAGGGTGCGACGCAGACGTCTGTCTCTCCACAGAAAAGGGGGTGGGGGCCGTGGTCATGGCGGGGGCGGGGCGCACAGGGACAGCCACGCGACGAGGACCAGGGTCAGCCCCCTCCCCCTCCCCCTCCCACTCGTGCACTCACGCCGTTCTCATTCTTCCGCCAGCCTGCTACCTCCGTGCTTGTCTACATGGTCCTCAGGAGCTCTCGGGCAGCGCCGACGTTGCCGACCTCCGCCGCCAGCAGCAGCGCTGTCCGTCCTTGTCCATCTGGCAGCTGCACGTAAGTCTTCCACTCACTCGCGGCGCCTGAAGAGGTTAAGACGCCGTCGCTCGGCTGCAAGTCGCGCGAAGCCGGTACTGCTGCTGCTGCTGCCAAGCCGTCCCCACACGCTGTACGCATGTGGGCGCTGGTGCTGCCGATGCCCTTCATGGCGAGGGCAGGACATCCCCAGTGGCGCGACTGCTGCCAACGCTGCAGCTGAGCCGTTATGGAAGACCCCTGCACGAGAGAAGCAACCAAGCGCTGAACGGAGGAGTGCGGCGCCGCGGCGCTCCCGATGGCGTTGCTCATTGTCTTGATCGTCTTCATCGAGAGTGACGGCAGGACGTCACCAGCGGCGCGACGCAATGGTGTCCCCTGCAGCTGCAGCGGCAACGAGGGCTTTGCCGTCCCGGCCGCCCCGCTGCTGTCGGCGGCGGCGACCGCACTACGCAGCAGCGACAGCATGCGTCGCAGCCGCGTCGCCCGCTCCGCCGCCACCACCACCACCTCCTCCTCGTCGTCGCCCTGTGCGTGTGCAGGGACGGCTGTGGCGGCGGTTGGCGAGGCGGCCATCAACACACACGCATGCAGCGGCGTGCGGCCCTGCATGTCCACGGCAAGAGCACTTTTCGGCGCCTGCTTTAGAATGTACTCCATCGCCTCTACGAAGCCGCTCTGCGCCGCCGCGTGCAACGGGGTGCGGCCATGCGCGTCGGAGAGGTGCCAGCACAACGAGAGAACATGATCGTCGTCACGCGTGCCGTCGAAGAAACCGGCCGCCACAGCAGCGATAGCTGAGTTGGTGCGTGTCGCGGCTTGCAGGTCTTCGAGAAGCTTCAGCACAGCCGGCATACGCTGAAGGGCAGGTGAGGAGCGACTGCAGAGAACGTGCAGTGGCGTCTGCCCCTGTGCATCCGTCAGCATCCAGCACTTCTCCGGCTCCAGCAAGTGGTCCGCGCACTGCCACTGCGCCAGTCGCTTCAGGAACTGTTGATGTTCGTCCTGCAGCACGTCCTCCTCGGCGTCGCCGCCGGCGCGACTGTCAGGCACGAGCTCTTCCCCCGTGCGCGACAGGCTCTGATCTGCCCCCGCCTGCTCTACACTGGCAACGCTGCGGTTGAGGGCTTCATGATAGCCAAAACTGCTGTTCGCCAGCAAGGATTGATCGTCGGTGGGGCCATCAAAGTCAGCGGCGCTGGAGCCGCGATCACTCTCGGACAAGGCGGCGGCAGCTCTCCACGGCTTGCGGCGAGGACCCGGGAATGTGCTTATGGATCGGCCTGTCGATGAAGGGGATGGCGAGGAGCGGCGTTGCTGCTGCTGCTGCTGCTGCTGTGCGCGTCGCTCGCGTACGCGACGCTCAAAGTTCTTGCGTCCTGCTGTGGAACCGCCGCTGCTGCTGCTGTGGCGCCCCCTGGCACTACTGCCACCTCCCATGCTGCCGCCAAGGGGATAGTTGTCTCTTGGTGCGTCTCCGTCCATCACGTCCGCGGCGTAGGACGGTGCTTGTTGGTGCCTCTGCTGCTCCTGCCGCCGCCGGCGAACTGCACCGTAGCCGCCGCCGGCGTCGGGAGTCGAGTAGAAGAGGAGCTGAACAATCTCATCGTCGTCGGCCAGGCTGCTCGCCGCGAGATGCAAGGGTGTCTGCAGGTGAACGCTACTCTGCGCGTAGGGCGTGGCGCCATACTGCAGGAGAACCCGAACAAGCGAGGTGCGACGGAGGCGGTGCTGCTGCTTCTGCTCTGCTGAGCTCGCCTGCAGCGCAGACGCAGGCGCGGCGAGCCGGAGCGCGAGAAAGAGGGGCGTCTCATTCACGTCGTCGACCTCGTTCGGATCCGTGTACTGCGACAAGAGCAGCTCCGCCATCTCCACGTTGCCATCGGCGACGGCGCGGTGCAGCAGCGCACCGCCGTTGGCCAGCCCGCTCGGCCGGAGCGGGCTGGCCTGCGCCTCGGAGAGCAGCACCGAGACAATGCGCAGGAGCCGTTCCTTCTGCAGCTCCTGCGCCTCCGAAAGAGATGCCGAGGAGGAGGTCGACTGCTGCGGTTGCTGCTGCGCCTTGATCGCCATCTCTAGCGCGGTCATGTGCGTCACGCTCTCTACCGCTTCCACGTTAACAAGCAGCTCCGGGTTCGCGATACCGGTGAGACCCGCCAACGACGGCTCGCCCGCGCTGTGGGAGCCGCCCTGACCGTGGTGACCGCTCCCCGGTGCCAAGACGCTGCTGCTGCGGCGGTGCGCACCGAGACGCGTTCCACCGCGCGAGGAGCGTCCTGCCGAACCACCCCCGCTGCTGGTGCTAGCGAGCAGCTCCGCGAGGACGTCCACCGGCTGCCCGCGCCCTACTCCCGCGGCGCTGCTCATCAACTGGTTCGAGTGGCGGATGAGCAGCTCCACAATGTCGGCGTGCCGCTGCTGAACCGCTACGTGCAGCGGTGTGTATCCGTCCTTGTCTGCCTTACCGCACAGCAGCGTCGCGCCCCCGAAGCGGATGAGGCGCTGCACCGCCGTCGCGTTGCCGACGTAGGCGGCGTAGAAGAGCGGAGTGCGGCCCGCCATATCGATGGCGTTGAGATCGATGCGGACGTCCGAAGGCCCTGCGGCAGCGGACGATGCGCCGGCGACTGCCGACGCGGCACCGGTGATCACGTCAGGACCGGGGTTGCTGCTCAGGCGGCCCTTGCTGTTGCCGATGGCGTTCGGCGCCAAAACCTGTGGTGAGAGCAGCAGCTCCAGCACCGACTGCGCATGCGTGCAGAGGGCGGCATAGTGTACCGCTGTCGCGCCTTGCGAATCGCGGTGCATGGGGTCGACGCGGTAGTCGACCAGGAGGCGGCGAATCAGCTCGGGGTGGTAGTCGAAGATGGCGTGGTGGAGGGGGGTGAGACGCATCGGCAGTCGTGCCGGCAGCACGTCGCCCCGCTTCTGCCGCCTCCTGCCACGATCACGTTGCTCCGAGGCGGGCGTGATCGTCGCCACCGAGGCGGAGAGGGGCGTGCGGCTCGCCTTGTAGCCGCCGGCGTCGGCAACGCTGCCGTCATCGTCGTCGTACCCGTAGTCGTCCTCGCCGTCAGCGTTGCCGCTTTCCTCCACGCCGCCGTCGCTGATATCGTCATCTTCGGCCTCGTCGTCTTCGTCGGCCGCCGACGCGAACCCGCGGGCGCCACCGCCCCACGCGCTGATGGACGTTTGCCGCTCCGAGAAGAGCACGTAGGGCAAGTCCAGCTCCTCGTCCGGCACAAAACCCTGCATTACTGCGCCCGCACGCAGCAGCGAGTCCAGCACGTCGGCTGTCGTCGCTGTCGGCGGCAGGAATGACCACCACGTGCCGACCTCGCAACCCCCCAAGAAGGACTGACGCGCTGAGGGGCGCGACGCGTTGCCGCCGCTGCTCTTGCTGGCCGTCCCTTGTGCTACCGTGCCGTGGCTCACGTTATTGCTTATAAGACGGAGATGGGCTGCCGGCGAGCCCGACGCTGCGCCGCCTGCGTTCATGAGCGTCGTGATTGGCGTCGGCGGGCACAGAATCATGTTGCGCTGCACCGCCGTCGACAGCTGCGCGAAGCGCACGGCGTTGGCGGAGATGGTGCTGCCGATGCTGTTCACGAGGTTCGCCGTGGCCGTGTTCGTCGCCCCATCCGTCGAAGCACTGCGCACGGCGGCGGCGATGGCCAGCAGGGTCTGCACGTACCGCGGGTCGTTCCGTGCCGTGCCGTGCCGCAGCAGCGACGTCAGCGCCGACTCCCCAAAGGCGTTCTCGAACTCCAGCGACAACCCATGCTCCACCAACGTCCGCAGGACGCTTGGCTGCGCGGCGGCGTAGTGCACAAGCGTGTAGCGGCCGTCCGCCGAGATCTGCGTGATCGAGTCGCCTTGGCGGAGCAGCGCCTCGACGCGGGCGACATCGCCGTGGGTGCAGGCGCGCGCTAGGCGGGTGTGCGATGCGTTCACTTGCCCATCAAAGGCCACATGCGCACCGTAGAACGAAAGGAGCCGCACGGAGAGCGTGTCGCCACGCTCGAGCGCGAGCGTGGGGGCGGAGCGGCCACACGTGTCGAGAAGATTAAAGTTGAGCCGCGTGCGCTGGTACAGGTCGTCGGTGACGACTGCATCAGCGGCGTCGCACAGGCCGGCCAGGCTCCACCAGTTGCAGGGAGCGGCAGCGGCAACGACGACCGGTGCCGCGGCGCTGCCCGTGGCTGCCCCGCCGCCGAGCTCGGCTTTGTCTTCTTTCTGCTGCTGCTGCGGGTACACGCTCATGAGGATCGGCAAGCCGTGGTAGCCGCCGGTGCTCGTCTGGCGCTGCCGCAGGACTTGCTGGAGTGCGGTCAGCACAGCCTCCGCCGCAGACGGCGACACGAGGCTGGTGGCGCTCACGGGCCCAGCTGCCTGTGCCGGAAGGACGGCTGTGGCCGGCTGCGCTGCCGCCGCGGAGCCGTAAGTGCGGGCGGTTGCAGCGGCGTTGCTCACAATGTGACTCTTGCGCGACTGTGACACACGCGGAGTGGCGGTCGGTGATGGCAAACCATTCGGTCCGGCGGCGTCTGCTGT
Source organism: Leishmania donovani (assembly GCF_000227135.1). Taxonomy (NCBI): domain Eukaryota; phylum Euglenozoa; class Kinetoplastea; order Trypanosomatida; family Trypanosomatidae; genus Leishmania; species Leishmania donovani. The sequence continues at coordinate 211,721 of NC_018232.1, read as the reverse complement.
TCCACCGAGACGCTGCTGGTGCTGCCACCGCATGACACCAACGATCGTCTCCGCCTCGACGGCAGGCAAGAGGGTGCAGGGAAGCGGAACAGGAAAGAGGTGCGGCAAGAACGCCGTGGAACCCTCAGCGTGGGGCTCGCCCGTCGCCAGCTGTTGCTGCAGCGGCAGCGGTAGCGACGGTGAAACAGGCGCTGCGCCGGCGGCGGAGTGGACGGCGGTGGCTGCGAGGAGCAGCAGGCGTAGAAGTTGAGCGTGGTCTCCGTGGGCAACAACGTAGTGCAAGACGGAGCCAACGATGGTGCTCTCCTCGTGCCTTGGTGCCTCGGGCGGGTTCACAGCGGCACCGCCCGGTGTGCCGGCGGCGCTGACGAGCGCAGACCCACCGGCCGCCGCCGTAAGGGCTGTCCCGATGACCGACGCCTTCCTCTTACCACTGGGCTGCTTGCCTTTCGGATCCGGGCTGGAGACGCATGTGTTCTTGCGGTGCCCACCGCTGTCGTTCGCCGACGCCCCGTAGGCGGTGCTGCCGCCGCTCTCGTTTTCGCTCACGTCCGTGCCAGGCCGTGCAGCGGTGAGGGGGGCTACAGAAAACGAGAAGGTATCGTTGACGCTCGCGCCGTGTTGAATGAGCACCTTCATCACCTCCAGCGCGGCTGGCGTGTTAAGGCCGGAGAGCAGCATCGCCGCCAACGGAGGGAGACTGTCGGGGACCGCTGCCGCGGCAGCAGGCAGCGGCAGCGACGAGCCGCTCAACGGGCTCTGCTGCCGCGGTGGTTGATCCCCACGCAGCTGATCAATGACGAGCGGTTCTGAGTGAGACCGGGCCTCGGATGAGGCTTGCTGCTGGAGCTGCAGCTGCTGAATGATGGGGCCCGTGTAGTAGCTCAGGGGCGGCACTTCGCGCGCGTTGACTGGGTCGGCGCCGCGCTCGATCAGTTTCCGCACCGCCGCCGCATCGCAGGCGAGGCAGGCCTCCATGAGTTGCTGGTTCCATGTGTGGTGGGGGTCCTCGCGCACGTGCTCACCGCCGCCACCAGCGTTGCCCTTCCGTTGGGACGCTGTTCCCGCTGCCGCCTTGGTGGCCTTCCGCTTCTTTTCCGGTGGCAGCGTCGAGGCCATGGCGTTGGGGAGGTGGTGGGGTGGGGTGGGGTTGGCGAGCTTGCGGCCGTGTGCTTTCCTTTTCTGTGCGCGTGTCTAGCTGGCAGCCACCGGGTGGGGCTCGTGCTGTGCTCTCCCAAGTCTTTCGCCCGCGCACTCTGAGGCGGTTGCGGAGACGACCACGGGAGGAGAGAGGGAGGAGGGAGGGCAGTGCACACAGAGGAGAAGAGGCGCGCTACGCAAACGCATGTGAGGCGCTATCAAGGGAAGGGAAGGATACAAGAATGCGTGAGACACGGGATCGATAGAGGGCATGAGGGGAGGGGGGAGGGATAGAGCTCGCGTGGCAGATGGCAGATGACAGAGAGAGGAGGGGGTTGGGTCAGGTTGGGTTGGCAGTTTCCAGAGCTGCTCCGAGAACAGCAGCACCACCAGACGCCGTGAGCGCCTCTCCTCCCCCTCCCCCTGGCATGCCCGAATGAGGATCAGCCGGGGCACGGCCTACTCACCTGACTGACCAAGGGAACGCTCGCTCTCTCACTGCCTTGCGGGGCCGCGTGCTTCTCATGCTTCCGACCGTAAGCGAAGTGCTGGTGCGTTGACGAAAGTGCAGAGTGCGAAGGTGAGCGCCGATGCACGACAGGAACAATGAATAGGATGGACACGAGTGCCACACCGACAGCAACGGGGGAAGAAATAGAGCCGCGTCAGTGCGGCGGGGCAGATACACGTGCATGCATACATGCCCACCGGTCTAATGCCGCACACGCGCGTCCGCATTGGGAGGGAGCAACGAGGATTGCTATGGGTGGTTGATGGTGGTGGTGGAGGTAAGAGGGGGGAGCCAGGAAGGGAAGCACTGACGCTGGCGCAGGTGCCGCTCGCCCTCCTCCCCATTCCAGTGTGTCTCCCGCGCTTCACTGGAACTGCTTGCGCATGGCCTCTCTCGCCTTGTAGAGCTCCGCCAGCTGTGCATCCGCCGCGGCGTTCCCGGTGGACGGGAACAGCGGGAAGTACGGGTTGCTCGGCTTCTTGTTGGCAGAGGCGGCGCTGCCGGCGGGGGCGACAGACGAGGCCGTGCCGTTGGCGGTCGTGTTGGTGGTGGTGGTGTCGCCAAGAGGGAGGAGATGGAACGGCCGCGTCGGGCTCGGTGTGGTTTCCGTACCGCCACCCATCATCAACGTGGTGCTCGCCTTCGCTGTTGTCCAGCCGTTCTGCGCTGGCCCCGTGAGCCCTGGCGAGGTAGCCGGTGGCGATGTGCTGGAGCCGTCTCGCTGCACCGTAGGCGACAACGATAGGCGTGCCAAGGCCACGTCCGCAGAGTGCAGCTGTCCATCTTTCACCGTCATCGCCAGCCGCGCGGACGGTGTAGTCAGAGAGAGTGTCGGCACCGACGAGGAGTGGTGCTCACCGCGCACAGGCGCCTGCGTGGTGGATGGCAACAGCACTGCTGACAACCCGCCACTGCCGCTCGTGTTGGGCAGGCACGGCGCTGCGATCATGGAGTCGGAGGCCGAGTGCGCGTAGGGGCGTTGTCGCTGAGCGGCCGAGAATAGTGGCGAGAAGGGCAGGCTGCTGCCGCACTGGCTACTCGTGATTGAGCTCGCAGTGTAACCCGTGTCGCCACGCGGCGACGGTGGCGGCGTGACGCACATGGTCGGGCCTGGCTTCTCGGACAACGGAACGTTGGTTGGCGATACCCCGAGGGCCGCTCGCAAGCCATCTGTCAGCTCCGCTCGTTTCTCTTCCTCGTGCCGGCGCTGCGCGTGCAGCTCTTGCTGCTGCACAGCCAGCTGCACCTGCTGCTGCCGCGCGCTGAACCAGCGCTCAAAGTCGCGCACCAGCTGCTCCTGTGCGCGCTTGAGATAGGCATGCATGCCGTCGATTTCCTCCTTGTCGTGCCGCAGCTGCGCCGCGTGAACGTTGTAGCGCTCTTTCATAGAGCTCAGCTCCGCCAGCCACGCGGCTTCCTCGGCGTCTACGACATCGCTGCCGTCCGCCGCCCGCTCGGCTCGCCGGCGCTGGATCTTGGTTTTCAGCTGTTTAATGGCGTCTACGCAGGCGTTGAGCTGCTGCGCCGTGGCCTTGCACGCTGCGTACGTGGGCCGGAGCAGCTGCTTTATCTCCTCCACCTTGTGCTGCGCCTCGTAGGAGGCCTTGAACGCCTCCAGCGCCTGCGCGCGGTTCTGCAGAAACTGCTCGTCCATCAGCACGTCCACCGCAGTGCGGGCGTCACCACCACCAGCACCACTGCCGCTGCCGCTGCCGCCCCCGTTGTTCTTGTCCCCTTCGCCGCGCTCGTGCAAGTTCGCGACGTGCTGCTGGTACTCACGCTTGCTCTCGAGGAACTCCGTGGCGACTGCAACCTCGGCCTCAGTGAACTGACCTTGCTGTGCAAGGGTGGTGACACGGGCCAGCGCCGCCTCGACTGTACTCTCCGCGTGCGGTGGCGCTGCAGCTGCCGTGGCTTGCGTGAGAGCTGCGCCAGCTGACCGGCGCAACTGAGCAACTAGTTGCTGAGCGTCACGGTAGATGTTCCGCCTCAGCGAGAGCTCGGCCTGCTGCTGCTCGTCGTTCTGCACGTCACCGACGTTCGCACTCCGACTTCCGGAGCTGCTTCGCGATATCGTGAAAATAAAGGGCACACCCGCCACGCCTTTCGCCTCTCCGCTGCCGCTGATGGCGCCTCCGTCGCTGTGAGGTGTCTGCGCAACGGCGTTGTACCGCATACCGGCGGCACAGAGGCTTGCGCCGCCGCCCGCCCCGCCAACGCTGCTCGTCGCGTCAGCGTGCCCCGCCTTCTTGAGCACCGTCAATAACATCTGCAGCTCGTTTTCCTTGAGCTGCAGAGTGTGCCGCAGTGCCGTCACCTGCGCTTCGCTGTCTTCCAGCCGCTGCTTCTGCTGTCGCTGTTGCTGCGTATCGTGGGGCACGCCACCGCCGCCGCGCACGAGACGCTCGCGTAGAATCTCATAGCAGCAGTATATACGAGCCATGTCCCCGTTAAGGCCGGTGAGGCGGGAGCTCCAATCGCCATCCACAGCAGCCTTCTGGATGTACGCATCGACCATGCCGCGGCATACGTTCTTTTCATCCGCCGTCAGCGTGCGGTCGGCCGCCAGTGACGCCGCACCACTGCCGCCGCCGTTCGCGCGGAGGTAGGCGACTTCGTCCTTGAGCTGTGCCACCTCCGCGCGCAGCCTGCGCACGAGCAGCACCGGGTCCGTCTCCACGTTCACCTGCGGTGCCTGCTGGATCAATGCGACGCGCTGCGCAAACTGGCATGTGCTCATCGTCTCCGCCACCTGCGAGGCAACGACGTGCGCCGTGGCGAGCATGACTGTCTTGCAGTTGCGACCGAGGCTGTCGCGCAGCACCATCGTGAGAAACGAGTTGCGATACGGCACGTGATCGCGTACCCCCTTCGCCTTCTCGCTGAGCGCGACGATGACTTGCTCGAGGAAGTGGAGAGAGAGGTTGATGTGCTTCGCCTCCGTCAAGATCGTGCCCGAGACGCCGGTCTTGCTCACGCGCTCGCTTCCGGCGAGATCGACGAGGTTCAGCTTGGAGCGACGCACGACGGAAGAAGAAGCGGAGCGGGCCTCCAGATAGATGGTAAAGATGCAGTGCGAGCGTGACGACGTCTTGTTCATGGGCGTCTCGCAGTACAGGCGGTTCGTGTCGCCGAGGAACAGAAGGTTCAGGGCGTCTGCCAGCGTTGGTGCGCTGTGCTGCTCGAGCCCCTTGAGCATAATGTCGTCCTCCATCTCGTGTATCGTGACGGCCGGCAGCTCCTCCAGCGTGCGCGCGTCGCGCCCGTGGTTGAGCAGGTCTTGCCCCTTGTCGTTGTAGATCTGAAGGTAGGACATGGTGATGGTGTACGTCGTGGCACCGCCGCCACTAGCATCGTCATCGCTGGCGTGGTGGCCGTCATCACCTGCGGCCTCGGCGCTGCTGCTGCGGCGCAGGTGTCGACCTCCGCCCTCGCGTCGCCGTGCCACTTCCTCGTAGATCATGGCCATCGCGCGTGGGATGAGACCTCGATCTTGGTAGCTCTCTGTCCCGCCCGTGATGCTGTACGTCTTGCCGCTGCCCGTCTGGCCGTAGGCAAAGACGGTGCTGTTCATGCCATCCAGCACCGACTCAACGCAGCCCTTCGCGACGGTGGCGAAGACGTCTTCTTGCGTTGCGCTCGGCTTGAAAACGCGGTCGAAGCGGTACTGAAAGTCAACGACGGTGTTGTTCACGACGTCGTCGATACCAGCGGCATGGGTGGTGCTGCCGCCACCACCGCGTGGGCTGTTCGCTGGGACTGAGGACGGCGGCAACGGCGACGGACCTGTCGTCCCCCGCTGCGCATCCTGCACGAGTCGCTGCGCGGTGTGCAGGTGCAAGATCGACCTTTGAAAGTCCTCTTCCACTTCGTACTGAAAGGTAGCCGGCGGCTGGCCGGTCCCTCGCGCTGCCTCGAATGGGCTGGAGGCTGCCGCGGTGCCGCCGCCGCCGGTGGCGAGCAGGCGACTCTGCTGCGATGTCGGCGGCGGTCGGATGCGGAGGTACACCCCGATGCCCTCCTCTCCGCGGACTTTGGGCATCTATTCCAACCCCCTTCTCCTTGTACGAATGTTGCGGCACACTCACGCGCGTCTAGGAAAGGATGTGCGCTCTGCGTTTACGAGCGCACACATGAACGTTATTGAGCCTACGGCAGCGCGGCCCCCTGCACTGCCGCCCCTCTCGCTGTCTCGCATCTAGACAGCCGCACAGGACCAATCCGCGCAGTACTCTCCCCTGCGCACTCTCCCACGGAGGTGCACCCCGTAGTGTGATGCTCGTGGTGGTTCGCTCGCCTCGATTCTGCCGTTCTTCTCGGATCTGTTTCCGCGTCAACTGTGCGCGCGTGTGGACCAGGAAAGGAGGAGGGAGGGGAAGGGAAGGGAGGGCGTGTTCGAGGAAGCGAGAGCGCACACGCGCCGCTGTCATGGATTGTGTGCGCACGATGCAGCCGCGCACCCCCCAAAAAATAACCGGCGCGTGCGTTCAGCAGGGATGGTGGAGGTTGCGCCCGCGCGTCAGCGGGAGGAGGAGGAGGTGTGTGTGTGTGCGTGGTGGTGGTTGGGGAGAAGCAGGAAACCGAAGAGTTCAGCGCCCTGTCTGCGCGCGAGGCACCACACACACACACACACACGCCTGCACACACGCCCCCCTCCGCCCGTGTCTATGTGTCGATGTCATCGATGTCTAAGGTGCTCACACACGGAGAGAGAGAATGGTATACACACCCATGCACGCCTACAACAGAGTTCAGGACGTCACATGGGCCTCTGTGCGTGCGTGCGTATTCTAGTGAGTGGTCTAAGCTCCAAGTCATCGGGGAGAGAGGCAAGCAGACAGAGACGGGAAGGTGATGCGAGCGCCACAGCGATGTGCAGGCCTCCTTCCCACCTTTTCCTCTTTCCTCGACGCATCAACGGCTTGAGCGCCTGTACGCTTTTCGCTCGGCGCGGCTCACATCATCACCGCCGCTGCGGCAGCGGAGGAGAAGGATGCGCTGAGCGAGCTCATCCAACTTGCATCGACGCCACCCCCACCATTGCCACCGCTGGCATCCGCACCGACGCTGCTGCTGGCGGTGATCTGCACCGGCTGCATGGGCTGTGTCTGAGGCACAGAGGACTTCCAGGAGAGCGTCGTGATGGACTCGTACGGCAGAGTGACCGGACGGCGCAATGGCGGAGGCGGAAGAGCAGCAATCAACGCGTCGCTCAGTTCCGCGCGACATGGAGACGGCAGCGTGCAGGCAGACGGGATCGGCGCCGCGGAAGAGGACAGACCGAAGCGGGTTCGATAGTGTTCGGCACCAACAGCGGGCGCCGCCCTCAGCGGCGACAGCAAGAGGTCTCGCTGCTGCCGCGCCGGTTGGCGCGCCCCGGTCATCGCTGCGGTGGACGGATCCGCGTGCTCTGGTGCCCTCTCCACAGCAGCCACGGCGAAACCCCAGCCTCCCCTACCGGACTGATCACTCATCTCCGCGTTGCTAAGGTACAGACGTCGCAGACGGTTGATGTGCTCGGAGACCACTTGCTCCGTATTGCCCGCCCTTGCTGCAGTTGGAGCTGAGGCGGTGGCTGTGGCTGTGTTCGCGAGGATAGTTGCTGACGCAGCGACTGTCGTGCCGTTGGAGAGGGTGAAAGGGACAGCGCCAGGCCGCCGCGAGGGCGACGTCGCGGCCGCCTCTGCTGCGCGAGAGGTTCGCGTCCTCGGTCGTACAGGAGAAATCGACAGCAGGGACTGAAGTGTTGCTGCAGCCTTGTCTCCGCCGTCGTCATAGGGCATGGCATCGGCTGCTGCTGCTGGCGACGCCGCCGCTCGCGGCGGAGACTCGATCCGACGAGTCTGCCGCGCCATCGCCGCTGCCGATGAGTCGCTCGACAGCGGCACGCACACGAGTCTCCAGCAGTCGTGGCCTGCACTTCGTCCCATGGCGGCATCTTGTCCATCACCAACGCCGTCGTCGTCAGCGACCGACGGAAGCAGGCAGACGGGTAGACAGTCCTGCAGCAACACGGCGTCGTATACAAGACACTGCTGCGCGGCTGGCAAGCCAGTGCGCAGCGCCACCTCGTCCTTGATGTCACTGACCGTGACGGCGGCGACAGTAGCAAGTTGAATGTGCACAATGAGATCAAACGCGGCCGCGAGGTCATCGTGGGTGTACCGTTGCTGCGCATCGCGGCCGTCGTGACGAGACACACCTCCGCTCCAGCCTTTACAGTTGCCGGCATGCCGATGGCGAAGCATATCTTCGTAGAGCTGCAGCACCTCCGGCTCAGGCAGCGATGGCGCGGCGGTGGCCACGACCGCCACCTCGATTACGACGGCCGGCATTGAAGTGGTAGCGGCAACGCCAGCGCTGGGGCCGACCGCCTGAGACGGCGGCGGCGGTGCGGACGACGGGCTCGGACCTCCGCGATGGTGAGCCCCGAGCAGCACCGTAGACTCACCCGGTAGATAGCTCGAGAAGGACTGCACCACGTAGGAGCGCGCGATGGGTGAGGTGCTAACGAGCTGTGGGGGGGTGGAAAGGGCTGCGCCACGCCGTGCGGCTGACGGCGTCACCTCCGCTGCCGCGGAACCCTTGCCAGGAACGCCAACGCGACCGGGGATGCCAACCTGAAGTGGACGCTTCAAGAGGTGCTGCTGCCAGGCTGCGGGCTGAACGGGACTACCATGGCGGAAGTCCTCGCCAGTCCTCCGAGCGCGCTGCGGTTGCGTCGAAGGTGCGAGGGGGGAGGCTTGAGCAGGCGACAGCCGCGGCACGGTGAGCACCATGTCTTCCACATGACCTCTGCGGGACGGAGCCCCTGCCACCGCTTCCTTAGTGCCATTGCACACGCGCAGGGAGGAGGCGTGGGCACTAGCAGGGCTTCTCGACCGCGGCGGCGGCGTTCGAGCCGAACGCTCCTGCTCCTGCTCCTGCGTGTCTGCGACCGCGCCGTCTGAGTCATCTGGCTGCGAAAGGCGGTCTCGCCGCTGCACCTCCTGCTGGGCCTGATTGCCGCACTGGTTGTCGCTAGGAGAGAGTTGCCGCTGCTTTGGCAGGGGCAGCGGCAAGTCCGACTGCTGCGAGGGCGCGGCGAGCTGCGGCGGTACTGTCATCTCGCGCCTCGTCGGGGCTTGAGAGTCACTGCTGGCGGCGTCGGGAGGCTGCGGCTGTGGTGGCGAGGTAGCTTGCGCCTTGCCTTGCTTCCCCTCGCCTTGATGACGGTGACTGCTGCTGCTGCTGCTGCGATGCCGATCGCCACGCCCGCGCGAGAAGGGGCGCCGACGCCGACTGTCCTGCTTCGGCTGCGGCGGTTCTCGCGCCTCGCGCCTACCTCTCGCCGCGGATGCTGCGGGAGATGGGGTGATCCCTCGAGCGCGAAGGTACCGCGGCGGTCCCCGCGAATCCGCGGGAGGCGTTCGGACCGCATCGGGAGCCAGGGGGCTGATGCTGTGCAGACCGCGCGTACTAGGACTGCCGTGACGCAGGACCTCCTCGATATTCTGCTTCACCACCGGTGCGGGTATCACTACGGACGTCGAGGCCGGCGCGGGCGCTCCGCCTGCCTTCACTGCCGAGCACGAGGATGCCGTCCTCGATACCGACTCCGTGGAGACATCTCGCGACGACGTGCCGGACATTGTGCCCGGGAGAGGCGCCAGCGCGGCACGCAAAACCGATTCACCGGCGCGGGAGCAGCGGCCGGTGCCGCGTATGCCAGCTGTGGCACCGCCTAACGCAGGCGCGCCAGCGGCGGTGACGCCGATCGCACCCGACACGGTGCCGCCGCTGCCGCTGCTGACTCTGTGCACAGTGTGCAGCTCGCTGCTCTTGTCGCTAGCTGGTGGTCGCTTCTTCCTCAAGGTCGACGAAGTTGACAATGAAGGGCGCGGGTGACGTAACGACAGACAGTGCTGTGTGCTGTGGCTACGCCTGTACGCGCGCGTGGGCGCGCATCCGAGGATGCGCTGAGCTCTTGAGGCGCGTGCCGTCCGCCGCTTCTCTCGTGATCGGGGCCGCAGAAGAGGCGAGCACACCGCAGCCAAGCACGAAACCCCGCGGTGGCCCGCACGCGCCACAACGCGAACGACGCTCCGAGCAAGACATAGAGAAAAGAGGCGGAGGAGAGCGAGGGCGGAGGGGTAGCGGGCATGCATGCATCTTCGCCGCACAAACAAGACACTCAGAGACGTTCCGTCGCGGCCTGCACATCTTCTTGCTTCGTTGTGTTCGTGCTACGGTTTCCGTGCAGGGGTGGCGTGCCACCGTCGCAACGCGACGATGGAGAGGACCGTCTCCGCCCAGCTGCGTCCACGACCATATGCTCACACCAACAAGGCATGCGCACACATACAAGTTAACCATTACAGCGCAGCAACAGCAGCACCAGAGGCGGGGGTGGGTAGGTCGGTGGGTGGCCGAGAACGAGATACAGCGACGTGTGCGTCTCATCTCGTCCAACGCCCAACGCCCAACGCCCCTCCCTCCCACCCCCATCTTGACTGAGACGCACGGCAGCACACGCGTTGCTCAGCTACGCCAATCAAATTCATTCCGTCAACGCGACGCGGTCACGATGTCACCGCCTCTCTGTGCTGCTGGCCAACGCCCCCCCCCCTTCGTTGCCTTACTCCGAAAAAGAAAACTCAAAACAAGAAGCTATAGCGATCCTTCAAGATCGCGCACGCACGCGCGCTCAGCAGCGGCGGTTGATGATAGACGTTACGTTGCTGCTGCGATGCCGCGTCGAGCCCGAGCAGCGACGCGTTCTGTGGATCCACATGGTACGTGAGACTCACGTCCGGCATGTCCGCCGCGTCGGCCTGACAGTCTGGCCACACCGTGCCGGGAGGTAGGACGGCTCCGGCTGCCATTCCTGCTCCCGCTGACGGCGATGGTGATGGTGGCAGCTGCAGCGGCTGCTCCGCGTTCATCCAAACGAGGAGGAACCCCTTGAGCCAGTGAAGCAGCATCACCGCCGGGGCCGATGACGTCGATGGCGCGGCCGTGTCCGCGCCGCCACCAGCAGATGTGCAGCCGCTTCCCTCCGCGGATGGGGAGGAGAGAGGCAGCGTGGACGACGGCGTCTTCGCCACGGAGGCCGCGTCACATCCTGCGTCGAGCCTTAACGACAGAGCAGGGCCTCCGCCGACGGGCAGCGTCGTGGACGAGGACGTCATCGCCGACTCGTGCTCCGAGGCCTTCGACTTTCCTTTCGCCTTCGACTGCTGCTGCTGCTGTGGGGGCAGAACTTTGAAGTGGCGGACTCGAGCCGCTGCAGTTGGCGCTGTCTCGGCCGCCTGCGACCGCTGCCGTTCCTTGTCCATGGACACCGCCAGAGCGATCGCCGTGCACGCCTCCATCAGCGTCGGAAGTATCATTTCCAGCGCATCGCCGCACCGCTCGTAAGGCGAGCGCCGCTGCGGGTGGCGCTGACGGCGCCGAGGACGCGGAGTCGACCCTAGCGCCGACGATGGCGACACTGCAGTCGCTGTCGCTGATGATGTTCCTGCTGCAGCCGCGGGCGACGGTGGCGTTGATGCGCCTGCACGGATAGCCAGGTGCTGGCGACGGAAGACCTCGTAGAGAGCTTCCAGTGCTTCCGGACTTCCCTCGGAGGCAAAGAGTTCCTCATCCAAGCCGATTCGACCAGCCAAAGTCGCGCCGCTCATTCCCGCAGCGGTGGAGAGCACCTGCTGCGGCTGCTGCCGGTTCGAGACGTTCTTGTTCACGCTCGTCGCCGACGTCGCGGACGGCTCCGGTGTGTTGGACGCGTTCATCACGATGTCGTGAAGCACGAAGAGGTACCACAGCGCCTCCACGCAGTAGACGTTGCTGTCGATGGGATCGACGGAAGCGGTTGGCTGCTGACGCGATCGCGCCGTCGCCACATATGCCACCTTCACAACCGCATCCAGCAGGACGCTGAGCAGGTGATGCATCGCGTCAGCGTGTCGAATGGCGAACGCCATGCGAGATGCAATCTCGTCTCGTCGCAACCATCGCTCGCAGAGAGCCGCGATGCCGCCATCGCCCGTGGTGGCAGGGTCTGCCATCGCGTAGGGGTTCAGCAGCGCCGTCCACTTCTCCAGCAGATGCGGCTGCAGGATCGCGAAAACGTGCCGGTGCGCCGTGCACTGGCGCGAGATCCACTGCGCAGACGGCGGTGGCAGCCGAACGTGGGCAGCGTCCGCTGCTGCTTCAGAGGACGGGGCCTCTGCGCTTGTGCCGGCGGGAGATTGCCCGAGGGGTTGACTCTTGGCTTTCGTCGTCTCCTCGTCGCCATCACCGCGCCCGGCCAAAGTGGCACCTCTACCGCCCTTCCGCTCATCTTGCTCGCCTTCCGATTCACTGCTGCTGCTGCTGCTGCTGCTGCTTCCGCTGCTGCTGCTGCTGCTGCTGCTACCGCTGCGACCGCGGCTGCGGTTTGCATGGTCCGTGTCGTCGCCCGCCTCATGGCGGCTCCTTTTATAGTTCGTCCCGTCTTCGGCGCTTCGGCCGCGGTGATGGCGGCGGCGGCGGGGACGCGCCGTGCGCACAATCACGTCCGCGCCGTCTTCCTCTTCGGCACCGCCCACTGTCGCTGCCGCGTCGCCACCGCTGCCCGTTGCGAAGGCCGGATCCAGCAGCTCTGGCTGGTGCAGCCCGACGAGGCACTCCGGGCCGACCTTGAGCGGTGGCGGCGGCACCCACACGTAGGCGCGCCGCGCCTCCTCGATCTGGAAGGGCTGCGTGCGCCACGAGACGAGCGTGTCGCCCTGCAGCAGGGAGTACAGTCGCCAGCGGTAGTACAGCATACATGGATGGTTGAACTTCTCGCCCAGGAACGCGAAGGCCGGGTTGCCGCGCCCCATCTCGCGCTTCACAATCTCCTCCTCCGTCGTTGGCCCGCCTTGCACGACGGCGGTGGCGAGGAGGTCGAGCAATGTCGTCTGCTCCAGCGGAAGGTTGGTGGGGACGCGCAGCCGCGGTGCGTGCAGTGGCACCTCCAGCACGTCTGTTGAGGCTGCCACGTTGACCGGCGCTCCAGTGGCGGACTCTGCCGCTGTGGTCGACGGCGAGTACGCAGAGGCCGATGGTGGTGCAGACACTCCCTCGACGGTGGTGCCTGAACCGAGAATGCCTAAACTGCCAGCTGTGAAAGGCGGCCGCGCTGACGCGGTGTTGACGTAGGGGGGCGGCAGTAGGCGCGGCAAGGGCTGCGAGTAAGAGGCGTCCGGAGCCGGGAACACGGAGCCGCCGCACCAGCCCGCTGCAGCGACGGCTTTCTCATCCGGAAGCACTGACCCCAGCACGCCTTGCTGTTGCTGCGCGTAAGCTGGTTCGAACATCGTGTACGGAGAAGCACCTGTGTTACCGCCGCTGGTGCTGCTGCCGCCGCTGGGCCCGTCAGCCGGCTTGTTGGCAGGTTGATGTGCGCTGCCGCAGAGCAACACCGTGGTGCTATCAAAGCCGACGCCGCTGTTGTTGTCGTCGACATCGGCGAAGTCGTCTCTGTCGTCAGCGTTGGGGGTGAGCACCGGTGTTGCCGAGGCACCACTCTGCTTCCGCGACTGGCACAGTGGCATGAATGGCGGAGTTGATCGATCCATGAGCCGTCTTTGTGCTGCCCCAGGCGCTGCTCACCCCGCTCCAGCAGCTCTCAAGGATGTGCGACAGGACTGGCGGATGTGCGCACGCAGGCAGCACGGAGAGGAGACAAGGCAAGAGGGCAGGGCGAGTAAGCGAGAAGACGCACAACACGTTGTATGTACGTGCGTATATATATATACGTATATATGTGTGTGTGTGTGTGTGGATCGGTGTAGGTATAGAACAGCCACGCAACGAGGGAACACTGCCGAGATGACAACGAGGACGACAGCGACGCTCCCCGCACGCGACGCATGTACACCAACAACGGAGGCACAGAGAAGGGACAAGTAAGGCGGTGAAGTCACGGAGAGAGAGGAGAGAGAAGAGATGGGGGAGGAGGGCTAGGAGGTGGTAGTGTGCTGTGCTGTGCTGTGACAGGTTGGGGTGGTGGTGGTGGTGGGCTGAGCAGGAGGCGACATCGAAAGACGGACACGCGCGGGCATCAGCACAATCGCATCCATTCTCGAGAGCACTAATCCTCCTCCTCTTCTTCCCATTACTCCGTGTTTTGCTCATCGCGCATCGTCATCTCGATGAGCTCAAGCCCGCATAAAGGCGCACACGCGTGCATCAGTACCGCATAACAGCAACTCGCATCGACCACAGACGCAGACGCAGACGCAGTGAAAGAGTCAGAGCACGCATGCGTGCACACAACGCAAAGAAGCGACACAGATGAACATAAGCCCGGACACGCAGGCACGTTCACCAAGACGTCACAACGGCAGCGCCATCACCGCCTCCTTGCGGAACTCAACGCGCGTCAGCAGCACCTTCTTCTTCTCGTCCGCCGTCAGTGCCGTGTTCGCCGCCTCCTCCAGTGCGTCTGTCGGCTTGTCGGAGAGCAGCAGCGTCGCCATCAAGCTGAGAACTGTAAACGCGTCGCGGATTGGGGTGAGATCGTTCTGCGCCCGCTCCACAAAGAAGCTCCGCAGCGCACGCACGTCCTTGTCTACCTGAAGCGCGCCGAAGAGGCTGACGCGCTTACGGAGCAGCACGCTGCTTGTCCCCTTCGCCACCCGCCGCGCCATCGCCGTGAGTAGCGCATCGAACAGCTTCGCATCTGCCAGGTGCTGATGGAGGTACTGAAGCCCGGCGCCGAGGTCTACCAAGCACGCCTGCACCCACACGTCGTTGAGCTCGTAGTGGTAGTACACCTCCTCCTTCATGTCATAAGAAACGGCGGCGAAGCGCTCCATGTGCGGCGGCAGAACGCTGTCGCAGCACACGTCTGCGAAGGCATCGAGCCAGGCAGGGATCAGCTTTTCCTGCAGAGTCCTTCCCAGCGTGCGCATGTTGCCAGCAAGTTCGCGGAAGCGCGTCACATCGTGCGGCGTCGCGGAGAAGGTCGCCTCACCCAGCTGCTGCAGTTCGTCAGCCATGCGCTGCAGGTACGTCGCAGTCCGCTGCGCCGCGCCGGTCCAGTGTAGCTCGTCAGGTGTCAGGAAGCCGCCGTGCGGTGCTGCGCCGGCACGGCGCCGGCCCCCGGCAGCAGACGAATTAGACGCCGCGCCGCCGGCCCCGGCGTGGCTACTTGTGCCCGCGATCACCGTGTGCGACTCGATCTCTGGCAGGAGCCGCAACTGCACCACGTCCATGGCGGATATGACCGCAGCGGAGCAGATCTGCGCCGACTTGGTGTTCATGGCGCGGTGGATGGCCATGCGAAGCACGAAGAAGACGTCGTCGGGCAGAGTGACTTGGCCGTTGTGGGTGAAGTACCAGAACGACGCGAGCTCCTCCGAAGCCGCCGCAGAGGCGCCACCGCCCGCAGCGCTAGCGGATCCTCCGCCGACGCCGACAGAGGCGATGAGCTCGTCAGCGCTGCTGGCGGCAACCATGTACAGACTCTGCAGACCCGACATGAAGCTCGCCGCCGATGGCGCAGAAACGAGTGCAGCTGGCGCGTTGCCGTGCCGAGTTCCTGCCGCAGTACGCGAAGCACCACCACCGCCGGCACGCGCTGCCGCGGCTGCCGCCTCCTTGGCGGCGTCACGGATCGCACGCAGCTGCAGGTCGACCGCTTGGTCGTAGGCGATCGTGAAGTACGCCGTCTGCAGCGGCACGTAGACGGCTAGGATGTCCTGCATGGAGTTGAGGAGGGCGTTGTCACTGGTGCGCCAGAGGTTGTCGGCGGTGCTGCCCACGACGACCTCGCCCGCGGCTGCCATCGAGGTTGACTCCTCCCTGCCGCTCTCCGCTGCCGCCGCCGCACCTGACGCCTTCATCCGCTTCTCGTACTCCGTCTGCTTGCGCTCCACGAAGGTGAGGTAGATATGTCCGCACGACACCATGTGGCTGATCTCCTCTAGAATCTGGTCCGCGCGGCGGGCACTGGCTACCACTGCGTTGACGTTGGCACCAGCAGCGGCGTTCATGGACGTTGTCGACACGCGAGAGACACTACTGACACCGTCGCCGGCCAACGCGTGCTTCTCCAGCTGAGCCAGCACGTCCTTGCGGCGCTCGATAAAGTCGCTCAGCACCGGCACACATCGGGCAGTGGCGCGGCTGTGCAGCTTCGCCAGCAGCACCAGCGGCCCCTGCGCGCCGAAGGCTTCATACGTGAACTCCTCGTCGCTCTCGAACGCGGCGGCGACGTTGTCGAGGCACTGCGAGACGAGTGCGAGGTGCGTCATGGCCACCGTCGCTGAGTCCTCCATCTTTCTCATTTCGCCATCGATCAGCTTTGCCAGCGCGGCAATCGTGTGATCAGCGATCCAGTCGCTGTACAGCCGCGACGCCACTGCGCCCTCGCCCAGCTCCGCTAGCAGCTTCGTCCCCTTCATGATCGCCAGCTTGTCGTTCACCTGCACGGCGTCCTCAATCATCCTGAGCAGGCGCGCCTGCACGGTCGCTCGAGCGTGGCGCATGACGTCGCTGACGGGTGCCGCGTTCGACACTTCGACCGCCGCTGATGACGGCGCTGACAAGGACGCGCCTCCGCCAGTGCCCGTCTCTGATGCCTTCGCCTCCACAGCAACGACAGTGGCTGGAGAGGCTGAGGTCAGCACACGCTGTGCCGCCTCGTACGAGTGCAGGAGCTGAAGTATCTTGTCAATGTCTCCAGAGTCCAGGACAGACGACACCTGGGCCGCGTCGTTCTCCATTGCCTTCATGGCGTCCACGATGGCACACGTCTGCTGCACGCGCTGTAGCAGCGCGTCAAGCCGTCGCACCCGCTTCGAGCTGCGTTCTGCCAGCGACGCGTTCGCCGCGACGGTGCGCGCCAGTGCTGCGCTGCGGTGCACGTACTGCGGCATGAGCCTGTACTGCACGTTGCTGATCTCACGCAGAGACGTGTGAAGCTCGCTCTCGGCGTGGATGGACTGGCGGATGTCGTTGAGGGCGGCGTCGCGGCGGCGCACCCCGTCGCGCACGCGCTGCAGCGCCTGGTCGAAGCGCTCTTCCACGTTATCGATGTGCTTCAGTAGCATCTCGCTCGTGAGGGAAGCAGCAGGGCAGAGAATCAGTCAGTCCTTTGGAGGGGGGGGGGGAGAGGGGAGAGGCGGAGACGCACAGAATGAGGTTGATGGAGCCCAGCAGCCGTCCATAGCGACAGCAGCAACACGAAAAAAAAATGAAGAAGGGAGCGACTACTTGATGCGCGGCACGGCTTTCGTGTGCGTGCGCGCGTGCGAGCGTCGGTTCCCGGGGTGGGGGGTGGAGAGGCCGAGGAAGGGATGAGAGTACATCATCGAAGAGGTGATGGTGGTGATCAATCGAGCAGATGGACCGAGTCCGCGTAGATGCGCGCGCGCACACACACACGTACTCACACACCCCGTTGTGGATGCGAGGAAGACGCGCTTGCACCGCCACGCGTGTACGTGTACGTGTGCGTGCTGTGCCCCCTTTGTGTTCGGTTACGGACACTGTCTTCCGTTCTTGTCAGGCGAAGGTGATGTTGTGAGTGGGGGCTGCGCGCACGAGAAGAGCTCCGACCAACCGTATCCTCCGCGCCGCTGTCGCACCCCGGCTCTTCTCCGGCCAAGGCGCGACGACTCCTTCAACAGTGTAAGGAAGGTTTGGGAGGGAGAGGTGCGTGGGTGGGTGGTGGGGGGGGGGGCTGTGTGCAAGTGCGCACACGCCCTCCACACCCACTTGTCACAGGGTAATGCGGCCGTACTGGGAGGTGGCAGAGAGCTGCGCCATGATGCACCCCAGCGCCGCCGGAACACTGATCTTTGCGTATGTGCCGCGCCGCAGCGCCGCCGCTCCATCGCGGCATCCCTCGCCCTCGGCACACTCGACGAGGAAGGACCAGAGGGGCCGCAGCACCGCGACGTCGCTGGCGAAGGTGGCGACCGAGCGCTTGCGGCGCTTCCTCGGCGGCTTCCGCATGCCATTGCCGTTGTGATTCGCGGTGTTGCTCGTATTTCCGGTGGCGCCCTCCTTCTTGGTGTCCTCATCATCGTTGTCGTCATCGCTGTCGTTGCTGCTGTCCACTTCTGTGTCGTCGCTGTCGTCGTCACCGCGGCGGCGACGACGGCCGCTGGCATTATCTGCGGCAGTGGTGGATAGCGCCGCTGCCCCTGCCATACAGACATTACGCGTGTCGCCGTCGAAGAGCTCACCGAGGGCGGCGAGGTCGTCATCCTCGTCGCCATACACGCGGGGTGCTGCGCTGGGCGGTTTCGTGCGGCCTTCAGGCGGCTTCGGCGCAGCGTCCCTCGCCTCCTCCCTCGCCACCTCCTCGGCCCGTTGTACCATCGCGGCAGGCAACGTCACGAAAGTGACGGCGACGCCGGTGGAGCCTGCACGGCCGGTACGCCCGATGCGGTGGATGTAGAGCGTCACAGCGTCGCTCGGCGAGGCAGAGGCTGCCCACGGCACGTCGTAGTTGATCACAAGCGTCACCCCCGCCACGTCAAGGCCACGAGCGAGAAGGTCTGTCGTGATGAGAACGTGCCGCTGACGCCGCTGGAACTGCGCCACGAGAGAGCGCCGCTCCGTCTGCGACAGCTCCGAGTGCACCACGGCAACGGAGGTTAGGTTCGCCAACGTCGGCGTGCGCCGCGCCGCCACGCTGGACGACGTTGCCCCTTGGCCAACCGCGGTGTCTTCGCGAAACGACAAGCCGTCCGGCGGCGGGCCGACAATGTCCTCGATTGTGTAGTATTCCTGCTGTGCGTCCAGGTGCTCCGCCTCGGCACGCAGCTCCTCCCACAGCGCGTCGCACGTCGACTTTTCGTTGGCGAAGACGATGATCGGGCCGGTGCCGTAGACGAGCCACGCCACCAACCGCACAAACTTCTGGGCGTGTATAAGAGGGTGCAGCAGACGCTGCCGCTGCGGCGGTTGCGGCTCGCCCTTCTCGGTGTGTCCTTGTTGCCGAGACGGCTTCTTTTGCCGCCCCTCTGCCGTCGCTGTGGCAGCGCCAGACGCGGCGGGGACGGGGTCCTCTGCAGTCCCCGTGACTGAGGCGCCGGTGTCGGCGACCAGCTCGAAGGACTGGCGGATCGAGGCGCACCGGTACGGTGTGCGCACCAGGTAATAGCCGGCCTTGGCGAGGTAGCGCTTCGCCACTGCCGCGCAGGCCACGCTCAGCGTCGCTGTGAACATGACTGTCTGCCGCGGCTGCGGGCACCGCTCTAGGACTGCAGTAAGCCGCTCCTCCTGCTGCTCATCGATCATCCGATCTGCCTCGTCCATCACGACGAACTGCGTGTTGCCGAGCGAGAGCAGGCGGTCCTCGAGAAGTACTTGCAGCTGGCCCACCGTGCCGACGACGCAGTGCGCGCCGCGTGCCAGGGCGGCGTACTGAGCATCGCGATTCTCGCCACCAACCACCTTGACCACGCGCAGCTCGCTGAGATGGTTTCGCGCCGCCCCCGCCGCGGCCACAGAGGACGCACGATCGTGACCACTGGCGCCACTCACATCCAACTCGTGCGTCTCCCAGGCGCGGATGGTGTCCTGCGAGATGTGGCCCCCGCCGCTGTTGTACATGGAGGCAGCCGGCGCCTGGCCGCACAACTGCAGAAAGGACGCCGTCACCTGCTCTGCCAGCTCACGCGTCGGCACAATCACCAAGCTCAGCGGCCCCAGTGAGATCCGGTCGGGGTGGCCCAGCAGCTTCGGTGCACGGCACAGCACGTGGTGCAGCAGCGGCACGAGGTACGCCGCGGTCTTGCCGCTACCGGTCTCCGCTACTGCGAGGATGTCCATGCCAAGCACCGTCGCCGTAGCCGCACCAGCCACACCGCCACTGTTCGTGCCCGTGACCAAAGGCGCGGGCCGCGGGAGAAGTGCGAGCGGCACGCACTGCGCCTGCACCGCCGTCGGCAGCGCGTACGCGTGCGTGACGCACAGGCCAAGCGAAAGCGGCAGCTGGGCTTCCTCCCAGCAGCGGATCGCCGGTAGCGTGTCGGCTGGCGGCAACGTCTTGACAAAACTGCTTGGCTGTGCGGCGCTGGCGCCGCTGGTCTCTGTGGGCGGCTGCGCAGGCGCCACCAGCTCGACGGTGATGCCCAGCTGCTGCCGGAATACCTTCCAGCTGGTGGACGTCATGGCAGAGAAGGGGCGTTGCGTCCAGTGCGAGGCACACGACATGGGCGCGGTTGTGCTGCCGCTGATAACGGTTGAGGCGGTGGCATTCGTGGCACTGCTTGGCGCGGCGGACGTGGCTGACGTTGCTGCGGACGCAGACGAAGCTGTCTTCTGCTGCTTCTTCAGGAGGCGCTGAACCAGCGGGTCCTTCGGTCCGACACCGCGGCGCGCTAGCGCTGACGTCGCTGCTGCTGCTGCCGAAACGCATCCTGATGTTGCAGCAACGGTGGGCGACAGCGCAGACGCAGGAGTGGCACTAGGTTTGTCCGTCGCACCGGGCGCCGTTCCTGCCTGCTCCTTCTTTCTCTGCCCTTCGTCCACACTGTGCTGCAGCAGCCAGCGCAGCACGGGGGACGGCGCGGCAGATGGCTGCTGGCGAATCCTCGCTGGGAGGGTCTGTAGGGTATAGCGGGCACGCCGCGCGAACGCCGAGTCGAGCAAGCGCGCCACATCCTCCTCCATGTTGGGCGATGCGTGAGTGTTCGTCTGGTCCGCAGCAGCGGCAGCAGTACCACCAGTGCCGCCAACGTCGACGTCATCGCCGACGTAGACACGCCATGACGGATGCGGCTGCATGCCTGAAACTACCCACTGGCTTCTCTCCAGCACCTTGTGCTTGTATGCTTGTGAGTGCTGGCGTGTGCGATCTGTCCAGCCTTCGCGGCTAGCCTGCTCGCCCGCCAACGCAGGTGTGTATGCTCGTGTGCGTGAGTGCGTGCGCGTGTTGCTGACCGAGAGAGAGAGGGAGAGAAGAGGAAGATGAGTGCTAGCGAGGGGAAGGGGCGGTGGCGGAGTGCTACGAAGGCGGCATCACACGCGCACGAGGACGCATAGGTACTTCTCTCCGCCCTGCTTCCCTCCCCCGCACCTCCCGTGCCGTTTTCTCGGAGGAGACGAAAGCCGAAGAGAGGTCCCGTCCCGGTTGGCGCATGCACACGCACACGCACACGCGCGCGAGTGAGCAGGACGGTTGGCTTGCTGGCGCAGCGCCCGCTTCACTAATCAGCATAAGAGAGAACGTCAAGCCGCCCCGGCCCCGGCCCCCGCCCAGAAACGCCGTCATGAGGGAAGAAGGGAGGGGCGGAGGGAGGGGGCGGGGCGCTTGTGAAAAGAAGGGCCGAGGGCGTGGAAGAAACAAAGAAAAAAATGGCGACGGACAACACACGAGCCTAAGCGGAGCGTGAGGGCGGAGGGGGGGGGGAAGTGTGTGTGTGTGCCCGCACACGCACACGCCACCCCACACAATCGACAGAGGCCGAGGATGCAAAGGAGACAGAGAGAGGGGCCACCAAAGACACGCGCCAATGGTGGCCCCTCCCCCCCCCACACACACCCATCCACCCTCCCCTCTTCTTTCTCTCAACCAACAACACAGAAAGTCAAGAAAGAAACGCTCAAAGGCAGACACAGATGTGTACGTGACACTCAGCGCCTCCGCACACCGTTGCTCACGCGTGCAACGGACATCACTGGTGCCACAAATATCGTCCTCCCGTCCTTCTCTCCCCCTTCTCTCCCTCCCCCCACAAGCGTGCCCGCATCGTGTACCGAACCTTCGGAGAGAGGGAGGAGGAGGAGGAGGGGCATTGTGGTGGTGTTGGACGTCGTCGCCGTAGCTGGGATGCTGGTGGCCGGTTACCAACGCCGGAATCGTTAGCGTCATTGAAAAGCTTCGAGCGAATAAGAGGAAGAAAAAACAACAACAAAAACAACAACAGCGAAAAAGCGAATCGCACGCGCATCGCTGAAGCGGAACGGAGGGTGGAGTAAGGGTATGCGCGAAGGCACCGCTCCTGTGCGTGTGCGTGTGCGTGTGCGTGTGATGGGGGAGAGAGGGGAGGGCAAAGAAACTTTTTGATATAGTCGCTGGCGTTGGCTCCCCTCTCATGCCCCGCCTCCCGCCCTCTTCCCGCCTACGCGCGTCTCTCTCTGGCTGTCGATCGCTCCCGCTTCTCTCTGCGTACGTCTACGTCCCATCTATTACGGCTCTATAACAGCATCATGCGCATCATCACCGCCTTCAAGTTGTCTGCCCCTTCGCACACACACACGCACACGCGCACCCGTCCTTCCGTCTTATGTATTTGCATTGGCTGCGTGACTTAGCAGCCAAGCGTGAGCACGCGGACACACAAGAGGAGGGTAGAGGATGGGGTGCTGAGGAGAGACATCCGTTGAGTTCTCCGCATTTCGTTGTGTGTGTGTGCGTGTGGGGGTTCGAGCCCTGATTTCTACTGAGAATCAGAAAGGGGAGGGGCATCAGGGGGAGCTTGGGTGCACGTGTAGACAGTCGCCCCCCTCTCCCCATGCACTCCCTTTGCATGCATTCTGTGAGAGAAAGTGTGCTCTCCAGCAGGTGCTGCATCTGTGCGATGCACATCACTATTGACGGAAATCTGTCACGCTCCTCTTTCCCTCGTCCTTCGCCTCCATCCCACGCAGAGGCCGTGCACGCACAAACCCGTGTACACTGAGCAGCGGCAGCAGTTCGAAGCACGGCGGAAAATGCGGGCATCAACTGGAACGAAAGCCTGAAAAGTTAACGACGACCACCCCACGTGGGGTTGGGAGAGAGAATGGGCGTCCAACGGAAGGGAGGGAGGCGGACAGACAGAGATGGGGCGGGGGGAGGGCGGCTGTGGAACACAAGGAGCATGAGAGAAGAAGGGTGTGCGGTTGTGCGCGACGCCAAGAATGGTTTTTGATCGCCGTTGTTGGCCTCTGCTGCTGCTGCTGCTGCGCGCGCGCACACACACAACCGCTTTCGTCTTGTCGATCACCTCTCCTCTGCACCTCTCTCCAATCTGACCCGACCCAACACCCCCTTTCTCTCCCCCTCTAGAGCTCTAGCGGTGCGTGCACGCACCCACCCCGCTCACATAGTTTATGTGCTCTAGGCGTACGCTCTTTCGTTGTTACGATCATCCGCATGAGCGATGGAAGCCACGCCGGCGGTATCCAAAGTAGCGAAGGGGCGGAGGGGTTTCGCGTCATGCAGGCTCGGCAACACACACGAGGGCCGAGACAAACACAACATGTAGGAATGCAGCGCTACTCGTCATGCGTCCATGCGTGCTCATCACAGAGCTTGGCTAAAGCTGCATGAGGGCGTCTAAGTCGGCCGCTGCCGCCGCGCCACCGTTCTGCACCGCGTCACCCGTGCTGCGGGGCGCAGCAACAACCAACGCACTCGGGTCGTCGCCAGCGGCGGCCCTGCTGTGACTGTGGCTGTGGCTACGACGATGGCGACGCCGAGACGCCCCATCGGCGGTGTGGTCGGCACCGTTTTCCACGGCAGCGTCCGAAACCGGCGGCTGCGACACGCCACCGTCGAAGACACCCCTGCTTCTGCTTCTGCTGCGGCTGTGGCTGCGGTGGTGGCTGTGACGACGGTGACGGTGGCGGGTCGAGTTTTCCTTGCCGGCGGCACCGAGCCCCGCCGAAGTCTGCTCCATCGACGCCGCCCCTAGGGGGTCGGCGTGCCGGCGATCGTGCGTGCTGTGATGGCGGCGTCGTTTGTGAGACCTGTGCTCGCCATCCTCGACAGGGTACTGCGCCGGCGACTGCATCAGCGAGTTGGCCGGCGGGGTCGCCGCCCCACTGAAGTCAAACTGCCGTTGCTGTGTTGCCACCTGCCCTGGCATCATCACGCCCGCGCCACCGGGACTCATCACAGACATCTGCTGCTGCTGCTGTATCCACGGAGGCAGCATGGACGCCATCATCTGCCGCCACTGCATGCGTTGCTGCATCAGTTGCGTCATGGCGGGATCCTTGTCGACCGTGGGGTCCTCACAGCCTTCGAAGAAGGGCTTCTCGGAGTCGGTCAGGATGATCCACGCCAATCGCGAGAACCCAAGCCGCTTGACATCCTGGAAGTCCATGAAGAACATGTCAGCACGAATGTAGGCTGGCAGCTGCGAGGGCGGCAGGGCTGGACGGTACATCTGGATGCCCCGCTTCCAGGTGGAGCGGATGACGAGCCACGGGAGCACCAGGGCGACCAAAACGACCAGCTCCAGCACAAAGTTGCAGAGCGGCCACGCGAGGAAGACGGCCACAACGATGAGCGTGGCCTCCATCTTGCGCGTGTAGACGGTCCAGAAGGCGTTCAGCGGGCCCGTGGTTTCGCGAATATAGAAGTAGGAGAAGGACCAGAAGGATATAAAGAGGTTGCACGTCCACGCAAACGTCGTGAGCCCGGAGAACAGCCACGCGAAGCGCACAAATTCGTAGAAGGGCGTCTCGTAGAACTCGATGCCCCTGTCGGAGCCGCAGCAGCCAACGCCTGGCGGCTGCTGCGACGGGAATACGGCGGAAGGGTTCTGCTGCTGTACCGTCGCCACCTGCTGCTGGAATTCCTGGATGAAGGCCTGCTGCTGCTGCGGCGTCATCTTCACAAACTCCTCTTGCTGCTGTGGGGTGATGGACGGCAGCATGAACGACGACCCGCGCGCGCCTTCTACGCTGGCACACGACGCATGCCGGCGCACATTGATCAGCACCGCGTACAACACCGTCAAGAAGCTGTACACCATCGCCAGAATCCACAGCGTGTCGCGCGCGTCGT
>NC_018232.1:164734-182224 GCF_000227135.1 Leishmania donovani | reverse complement strand
CACCACTCTGCGCCGGCGCGCATGTGTGGCCTGTGCGAAGACGGAAAGAACAGAGGGCGTGAAGGGGGAGGGGAGCGTTCCAGGTCTTATGCACTTGCGCACTCATGTGGCACCGTGCAACGCAGAGTCCGATACCTCCGCCTTCGGCCCCGGGCATCGTCGTTCCAACTTCCCCCTCAACAACTTCTCGTCAGGTGTACGCCATCATCCGTGGTCCACATTGTCTGATCGTTGATCGACTTCAGCTCACAAGGTCAGCGACACGCACGCACCCCTTGCACGCTTGAGCTTCGTCCCCCCACACGCGACATCAGCGTTGACTTCACCCGTAAGACGGTGGAACGACACGATCGGATGCCGATAGTGTGTGTAAGTGAGGGGTGCGTGTGCGGCGGCGGTGGAGAGAGGGCAAGACGCCAGCGGTAGCAGGCGATGCACGCCGACGGAGACGCACAGACAGATGGAAGGAGCACGGTGAAGGTGCACTTGCGTCCGTTTACCGCTTTCTGAGCCCCTCCTCTCACACAGCTTCCTGTGCACGACGACGCGCCCGCGCCTGCATGCCTGCGCCCCTCCACCGTCCCACGCGCTCGTCGACGTGTGTGTACGTGTGCATCCGCTACTTCCTCATCTGCACCTCCCTCGATGATAGCTGAACGGCGTACCTTTGTTCCGCCGCATCCGCGCCGTTGCCGCTGCCGTTCTTGACGCCCTCAGCGTGTGTTGCACCGCGACGCATGAAAAGCAGGCACACGTACAGGGCGGACATCAGCAGTAGCACCATGTACACCTTGAGGCCCTCTTTCTTCTGCGCAGCTGGGGCACCAGCTCGACTCGCTGCGCCACCCAGGTCGAACTTCATAATCAGGTCCTCATAGCTGCTGGCGCCGGCAGCACGATGAGCGGGGAGCGGCTGCATTGCTGCAGCTCCCTCGTGCCCACGCGGCTTGCTATTCGGTGTGTTGGAAGACGGCGAGGAGCTGTTGCGCACACTGCCGCCGGCCGCGCTGCGTGGTGTGGCGGACTCGCGACGCATCGTATTGATCTCCTCACGAAGGGCACGCAGCTCATCAGCGGGCTTGCGTCGGAAGACGGAGGAGGTGCTGCCTAGGTGGTCTGCACCGTCGCCACCGTTGTAAACCCGCGGGGATGGGTCCAAAGCAGGCCGGCTACGGCCAGGGTGGGTGACGTCGTGGACGCTGCGGCCTTGCCGCTCCGACGCCGTCGGCAGAACGAGGCAGGCCTCGGGCGGAACGACAACCTTCGTGGCCTCGTTGCCGCCACTCGGAGCCGGGTCACTGGGCTGCAGCACCACGTTCTCCATGTACACTTTCAGGTTGATCCCGGCCTGAACGCCGAGGTGTGCCCGCGGGATAGCACCGGAGGCAACGAGGGACCACATATTTTTCACCACCTCCGTCAGCTGCGCCGCGTCGGCGACACTGTTCGATATCTGCTGAAAGGCGAGCGGCTCCGACTTGATCATCACGTACTCGATGGCGAAGCGCTCCTGATACGCTGGGCCGCCGGGCGTGGCGCTCGAGGCCCGCGATGTGCGCGTTGTCGTCGGCGCGGTCTGCCGGCTCACGCCCGTCGGGGAAATCTCCCCAGCGCCGCCGCCGTGACTCTCGCGAAGGCTGAACGTGATCGTTGTCGTCTGATTCGAGCTCGGCGTTGCGGCCCCGGTGGCGTCGGCAAGGAGAAGTGCGCCGTAGCGTGGCAGTGCATGGAACAGGTGCGGCGCCGTGCACTTGACCTTGAAGATGACGCTCGTGTTCGGCTCGAGCGGCGCGTCCTGCGCGTTCCACCGCACCTTGAGTACGTTATCCCGTGGTTCGCGCGGGAAGTACAACGCATTGCAGGAGGCGATAAGAACCATTGGGGCGCGGACGCGACTGAGCAGCAACAGATGACGCTAACAGCGACACGGTCGATATATGCGCGTGCCTGCGCTTGCGTGTATCGAGCAGGGAAAACGAAACGAGGAAGGGGAGGCAGTGAGCAGCGAGAGCGGGGTGATCGATGAGGCAGGAGGATGGGTGGTGGTCGTGTGGTGGTGATGGCGGCAGCGGCAGTGGTGATGGATGGATGACGCTGTGCAGCGGAGTGCGAAAGTAAGACGGAGGGATGGGGATGGTAAAGAGCGTAGTCCGTGCAGGAGACCAAGCGAGGAACATGCAGCCAGAACGAAAAGCGGCGTGCTGGCGAGAGAGGGCGGCAGTGGCAGTGGCAGTGATGGCCGTTGCGAAGAGCTTGCTCCTTCGGCCCCGACGAGGAACCGCAAACAGTAGGTAGACCCGGTACCCAAACGCGCGTCTCTCTCACACCCTCTCCCCGCCTCCCTTCCTCTGCCTCGCTCCCTCCCTCATCATACGACGGCGGACTGGACCGGAGCCGCCCGTGAAGATCGCCGCCGTCGCTCTCAAAAACGCAATAAGAGAGAGAAAGAGCAGCGAAGGAAGGGAAGGGTGGTGACGAGGACCGAGCATGCGTCCTGGCGCGCTTCATCTCTGCGTATCGGTAGGCTTTGGCGTCTCCGCCCCCACCTCCGCCTCCCCTTTTCAGCTCCTGTCGCGAGTTGTGTGCGTCGTCGTTCGCGATCTCAGCGTCACCGGCAACCGCACCCTCCAACACAAGGGTAGTACGAGAAGATGCTCCGCGGCGGAGGCGCGTGTGTGTGCCTACCGAGCGACAAGGGAGATTGGGAGGGGAGGTAGGAGGTAGGAGAGAGGAGGACAAGTTCTACGCCCCTGCACGCGCGCCGCCTCCCTCCCCCCACTCACCCCCCAAAACAAGAGGAATGGCGCTAAAGAGCTCTATAGAAATGGTAATGATGAGCCCGTCATACGAAAGGGCGCGCCCGCCTTGGCAGGAGGGGAGGGGAAGGGAGGGGAGAGATAAACGGGCAGCCGCGCAACGGACCTCGTCTGTGTACAAACACACACAGACCGCCCCTCCCCTCCTTCCCTCTCTCCCCAAACACACAGAGAAGCGTGAGAGGCCTTGCGACGCGCTCTACGACACGAGCGAAAAGAACTGAACCGCCGTCTGTGTCGTCTTCGCTTCACCGCCTACGCCTCTGCGACCTTCGCCCTCTGCCCTCCCCCTGCCCTCGCGAACACAAGTGCTGCTGCACTCTCTACCTCAGCTAGAAGGCTTCTCAGATGCCGAAGTCATGGCAGCCACCCCAACCACAACTACAGCGGCAGTGCTGCTGCTACGGCTGCTGCTGTTGCAACCGAGCTTCGCACTCGTCTCGCACGTCGTCAAAAAAGGGGTGCTGCATCGCCTGCAACGCGGTAATACGGCGCTGTGGGTCGTACCGCAGCATCGCCTTCAGCAACGCTATCCCCTCCGGATCTAGGGTAGGTATGTGCTTCTCCAGCGACGTCGGCACCCAGCTTGGAAACTCGGCGTTGTAGTGCGGCAGCCGCGACACGCCAGGCCACACGCGTTCGTTCGGCGTCCCCATAATACCGAAGATGGTGATGAGCTGCGAGTACTCGCCCTCGCCACGGAACAGAGCGCGGCGCAGTGCCAGCTCGGCCATGACGCACCCCATAGACCACATATCCACGGAGGGCAGGTAGTAGCGATCGCCGAGCAGCACCTCTGGCGCACGGTAGTAGAGCGTGGCGATGCGATAGGTGTAGCTCTGCAGGGCAAGGCCGAAGGCACGCCCCATACCAAAGTCGGCGAGCTTCACTGTCTGCTCGTCGGCGCTCACAAGAATGTTTCCGGGCTTGATGTCGCGATGCACGACGCGGCGGCTGTGGCAGGCGTGCAGGGCGCTCAGAAGCTGGTACATCATGTGTTTCAGCTTCCTGCCCACGATAGGGGTCTGCCGGGTCGACAGAACGCTACGCAGGTCCTTCTCCATGCGCTCGAATACGATACAGAGCTTCTTCTCCTCCGTGAAGAGGTCCAGCAGCCGCACCACGTTTGGGTGGCGTATCTCCTTCAAGAGTGATACCTCGCGAATCGAGGAGACGGAGAGGCCCTCCTCGCCGGAGTTCCACTGACTCGTCTTCACGGCGACGGTGCCGCCCTCGACGACATCGGTGCACAGAAACACCTTGCCATAGGACCCCTCGCCCACCTTGTGCTGGCGTTGGTAGCGCTGGAAGCCTGTCGGCCGCGCCGGCGTGGGGTCGCTGCTCCGCATGGCCTCTGCGGACGCGCGAAGGATCGACGGTGCCACCGCAACGTGCATGGAGTGGACTCGGTGGTGATGACAGTCGTAGTGGCTAAGAGATGACCACCAGAAGAGGGCAGGCGAGAAGGGGCGGGGCCGGGAGGAGGCTGGGTGAGGAAGGCGAACAAGACGAACCCGCCCAACGCGCCACGCTCGCAGACCGCTGAGATATCTGTCTGTCCCTGTCTGTCTCTATCTCGTCGTCGGCTCACCAGTGCAAGCCGTCGATCTCTCTGCCTTTCTCTTTCTATGTGTACGTATGCGACTCTCTCGCTCGTGTTCTCCCTCGCCGTGCGCCTGCGCGTGTGCGGGTGCGTGCAGAGGACGGTGGGCGGGGCCAGGAGAGGGGATGCTTGCTGCGAACGCGTCGACTACCCCCAACGGTTCTTTGGTCTTTGCCGCAGTGGATAGGACACGATAGGGACACCTCTCCCTCTTCTAGGCGGTGGTGACGCTCGATGGCTGCGGGGAAGGAGAGTGCGGGAGAGGCCTTGTGCGTATGTGTGTGCGAGATGGTCTCGCGCTGCACTGCGCGTAGGTTCGGTGCCGATGGATATGCGAGTGCGTATAGCGGATGGGGGAGGGGCCAAGGAGGTGGCGCGCGCGCTGACGCTGCGACTGCTGATGCGTCTCGAAAAGCACGCGAGCACCACCACACGTGCACGGTGATCGTCGTCGTCCCCGGGCACCGCAGCGCCACACCACCATCGTCATCCGCGTCAGCAGGCGTGGGTGGGTCACGCCATGGGCGAGACGCCGAGTACAAAAAGGAGGGTGCGAGGGAGGTAGAGGGAGAGATGAACGAATGAAGGGCACGTGAACGGAAATGAATGTGTGTCTCGTCCGTGGCCGAGCATGCAAGCGCGCAACTGCGCGCGGAGAGGGTGGGGGTGAGGGGGAGGGGGTGTCGGGAAGGGCTGACCTCCTCCTTCCTGCCCACCCACACTCACACCCTACCACGCGCCCAAGACCACACCTCGCGAACGCGCTCACTTCACGCGGCGCGGCGCTCACGAGGAAAGCAAGGGAGGAGACGCATGCGGAGGTGTGCATGCAAGTTTCGCTCAACGAGGTCCACCACACGCAGTGCGTAGAGATGGAGGAGCGCATAAGTGCCTGTGTCTGGGTCGACTTCACACGCGAACGTGCACACGGGCAGCATCGTCGCCACCCCTTTTCCACCGTTGTCCTGTGCTCCTTGGCAGTGCGCACAGCGATGCCGAGGTTCGCTAACAGCAGCATCCACTGGAACCGTGCTCATCGCAGCGTGAGACATGAGCGATCAACACAGCTGTAGAGTGTAGAGGTGATGTGTAGGCATAGGACAGACTTGCCGCCGCACACAGCCATGTCGTGCTTTCGATCTCGTACGCACACCGTCTTACACCGGCAGGAGAGAGATGGAGACGATCTGCGCACCCCGGATGAGTCGCACACTCTCTTCCGCATCGTCACCACCAGCAGCGTCGAGGCGAGCGCGCTTGCGGGGCTGCTGCTGCTGCCGGCCATTTCCAGTGCTGCTGTCCAGCCTAGTTGCGCCTGTGCTTGACCAGTGCTGCAACATCACGTTGCAGAGGTCATCGACGCTCAGCAAGGTGCCACGCACCACTGCACCGTCGTCGTCGTCGACTGGCAGGAGCGAGATGGCAACGCGCTTGTGGATGTGCTCTGCAAGATACTTGAACGGGTCCGTCGGGGCGCTGCTCGAGCTGGCGCCGACTCCAGGCGCCTTCGCGACGCTGTTGCTGGGGACCACACCCGCATCGCCTCCGGCAGAGGAGTCCATGCTGAACTCTTTCCGGTAGAGAAGGCAAGAGAAGAGAAAGGCGGAAAGCTGTGAAGAGTTCCTCGGATGTGTGCGTATCTGTGCCGCTGGTTGAGAAAGCTTCTCCTCACGCGTGGGGCGTAGCTGTCAAGAGAGGGAGGGGAGAGGGGGGAAGGGATGTAGGGCACACAAGTGCATCTGTGCTCGCGCGGCGTCAGCAGAGCGTCTGCGTGCTTCGGCCACCGTTTCTCCTGCCTCGAGTGCAGGTGCGAATGCGCGCGTCACGCGGCGCCGAGAGCCCCTCCAGAGAGGGTTGGGTCCCACCCACCCCTCCCGTGCATCCGATGTTCCTTCTGCAGCTTCTCTATCATTTGGTGCGGCTCCCGGGGTGGCGTCGCGTGTTTCGCCGAAGAGTCGGGAGGTAACGGATGTGCTGGTGGGCGAAGGCGAGAGAGGCGAGGTGCCACGGTGAGGTCCAGCGGAAGTCGACTGAAGGAGAACGACGTGACCGAGTGTGCGGGTGCGGCTGTGCTTACGACAGTGCGGAGAGAGAGATGATGGGAGGGAGGGAGATGCTACTGCGTGCCATTCGGTGCGGCTCCCGGCGGTGCTGCTTGCAGACAGGCGGTCCAGAGCCAGCCCACCGTGTCCCCGACCAGGTCATGCAGCACGTTCGACAGGCACTGCTCCAGCACCAGATGCAGCAGTCCGGCGCGACGCACGTGAATGGCTGTGGCTGCCGACAGCAGGTGGTTTTTGTGCGATGGAAGGAGGTGGGAGGATGCGAAGAGGGACCGGGGCCGCGTCGGTGGCGCAAACACGCTCGCCGACGCTGCGTCGAGGTTGCCGAAGCTGGCGACATCCTCGTTTCTCACGCTGCCGCGGTGACCGAAGATGTTGTGCTCGCCAAGCGCGGCGGGGGCGCAGAGAGGGTCGACGCGGTCACGCGGCCCGTTGGTCGCTAGCTCGACGTAGTAGGAGGTCAGCCGCGCCACATCGCGCGGCTGCAGCTCTTGCGTGAAGAGCGCCGGCACATCGACGCCCTCGAGGGCGTCGATGTGGATGCGTCGCGCAGTGCGCAGGTGATCTTGGTTCGACTGGCCCTCACCTTGGCCGAGCAGCACGCGGCGGGAGGCGTAGTCGATGAAGTCGCGCGCGACCCGCTCCGCCACGCCGCGCAGCGCGGTGGCCCAGTCCGCTGGCAGCTTGTCGCGCACCCCAACCTGCTGCTGCGCTGGATTCGCTGCGAGCGCGCCTTTAACGCCACCACCAGTCGTCGGCTGAGAGGCGGACCCCATCGATGACGACGACCGCGGTGACAGGGGCTGGGACCCCAGATCTGTGGGCCCGCCACTCATGCCCGTATCCTTGACGTCCCCGCTCGCGTGCGCAAAATCGCCCACAGCGCTCGAGGCGGTAGGCTCAGGCATGCTCAAGTCGCCGCCGCCGCTGCGGCAACGTGCGGTTGGTGGCACGAGTTGAACATTGACGCCCTCGTCGTCCCCTGCCGCGCCTGCCCCGCCGATGGTACCCGTCGGAAATCCACCTCCATCACCACCGCCGCCCAGCGACGGGAGCGGCGCGTCCGGGCTGTCCATCATCGCTGAGGCAGCTCCACCGCCTGGGGTCAACTTCTGCGACCCGCTCTCTCCCACGAGCACACCGCCACCCGATGTGCTGCCATCGCCCCTGGCGCTGCTCCCGTCTCCCTTCTCCGCCTTCTCCATGCGGCGGCGCGCGCGTCGATTCTCCAGTGTGGCTGCACGCACGAGCCCCACCGACAGAACAAGCTCCACGGCACGGGCCGAAAGCGTGGTGGTGGGGCCAACCTCCATCACATGCGCTGCGGCCGCTTCCGACGTCAAGTAACGCGCCGCGACGAGCGCCAGCTCGCGACTGGTGAGGTAGCGGTTTTGTTGATGCGCCGCCGCCTTCTTCTCTGCCTCTTGCTGCCGCAGCCGAGCCACGAAGTCGTTTGGTGCCGCCACGGCGGAGACGAGGGTAGACAGGCTTGCGAGCGGCGCATGCGAACCAGCGATGCCTTCCACGGCCACCGCGGCAGCGGCCGGCGAAAGCGACCGATTAACACGCAGGGTGGCTTCCCGAGCGTCGCCACTCGTGAAGCCTGAGCCCATCTCCGCGATGCTGGCCCTCTTCTCGGTATGTGCATCGACATCCCCGGCGCAAGCGGATGAGGACGTCCCACCACCGCTGCCATTGTCACTGCTCTTGCCTTCCGCCGTGCCCTGCTCGTGGCTCTGAGCGATGGCGAAAAGAAACGGTGGTGCCGCTGCGTGGTCGACCTTGACGGCGTCGTGAGACTCCTGGTGATCGCTGTCGGTGTTCGGCACTGCCGACTGCCCCCGAAAGTCGAAGAGAAGAGACGCGTCGTGAACCGCGCGCTGCACCAGAGAGTCTGCCACCGCCGCCACAGCGTCTGCCGTGAGTGTATCATAGGCAGCGATACGCACTCCAGCGCGCTGCTCGGCTGCGCCATGTGGCGGTGGCGGTGCGTCTAGCTGAAAAGCGCGCAAGTCCTCTGTGATTCCCATGACTCTGTGGTCCATTGCGACCACCGCGGACAGCATTCCATCTGCGTCGGAGGCGGCCTCGTGGTCGCCGGTCCCAGTGCTCTCTGGAAGCTGCCGTCTTGCTCGGCTATTCTCCGATAACGAGGGCCGATCAGCCAATGCAGCGACCGTTGTAGTGCCCGTCGCATCTTCACTGTCGGCAGGCGTGCTTGCCTCGCCGCCATCGTGGGGTACGCCGCCGTTGCCGCCGTGCTGCTGGCACAGTAGCGGAGACAAAACACCGTGGTGCAGCAGATTGAGCGGGCGTGGCGCCCCCGGGGCGGTGAGGGAGCTGCAGGCCGCGTCGTCGTCGTCGGCCGAGGATGCCGTGGAGAAGCAGTGCAGCGGTGACGACGCCGTTGCAGTCGCGCCAGCGGAGCCGCGAGCGCAGCCTCTTCTTCCGTCCGTTACTGAAGCTGTCGAAGTGGAGGAGGTGCTGACGATGGCGACGTCCATTGATGGTATCAAGAGAGGTGAGACGATGCGCCGGTGTGGGGCGCACCTGTCCACGTCCGAGACCTCAGCCGGAGACGCCGTGACGTTGCCGGCCCCGCCAATAACCACGCCAGCCTCCGCACAGTCCTTGGGCTCGCCCCCCGTGTACTGCACTTGTGGCACACGGTCGCCTGCAGCATCACGGACCACGAGGGCGAGCGGTAGCTCCAGAGGCTTCGGCTGCGGCTCCCACGGTGGGGAGCACCCAAGGGTTGAGTGCGAGCTGCCATGGCCAATCGACACGAAGGACGCGTCGGAGCCGTTGGGCAGGGGCTTGCAGTGCTCCCTCGCCCTCTGCCCTGCGTGTGCTCGGCTTGCTATATCCTCGCTGATCGCGCCGACAGCACCAGCACCGCCCCTCTGCGCCTCCATGGCTGCATCACGGAGAACATCAGAGAGGAGGCCATCGACGACGTGCACGAAAACGGTGGGCGACAGAAGCCCTAAGCCCTCGACCGCATGGCCTTGCAGCACGCCAGTTGTGACAGCCCTCGGAGTCGCATCCGCAGAGACGGATTCCACGAAGAAAGACGACGGGCCGGCAGAAGACGACGGCGAGAGAGAGAGTGACGCTGTAGCGGCCACGGCTCCCGGTGCTGCTGTGTCTACGTTAGCCTTGTCAGGGCTGTCGACGCCGTCCCCCTGCCTCTTGTCTGCGCGAGCGTTCGGCTCTTCAGCGGCGTCATCGGCAGACGGGTGGTGGTGCTGGTACTGCTGTCCGTCCTCCATGACAGCGCTCGCTGCTCCCTCTTCCCCTTCTGGTAAGGCAGCCGGCGGTGACGCTTCGGCAAGACGATCGTTAGCGACGGCTGCCGTGCGTGCCGCCGCGGCGGTGGCGGCAGCGTCGTGCAGGAATTCGAGCAGCAGAGCTTCACTTAACTCGCAAATCCGAAAATACTGCGCAGCCGCTTGCATACGCTGCTGCTGCTGCTGCTGCTGCTCCTTCGCGACAGCCACAGCTTCGACCTCCATGCGCTTGCGGACCTGTGCGGCTGCTTCCTCCTCGCGCAGTCTCGCCAGTTCGTCAAGCGCGTCGCCGTACGTGTCATCTCGCGCCGACGCCTCTTCCCCTTCGACCCTCTCGCGCCGTTGCATCTGCAACTCCTCCAGAGCGGCCGCTTTTACTTGTTCGGATACCTGCTGTGCTGCCTCGGCTAGGCAGCCGTCCACAAGATTCTTGGAGAACTCGGCGACGGCGGAGCACAGCGTAACGGTCATCGCAGCTGCCTGCTGCTCCGCCTGCAAGCGCACGGCCTCCTGGATGGCCTTGGCACGCGCTGCTTCTTTGGATGCACTCATCTCCAACGTCAGACGGGCAGCAGCTGCCTCCTCCTCAGCACGGTGGCACGCGGCCTTTCCCTCGGCTGCAAGAGCTGCGAGACGCGTCGACTCAAGGCCAGCTCCGTGCTGCAGCTGCAGCCACTGCCACACCTCCTCTTCCGAAGCTGTCAGTGCAGCCCTGCCTTCGTCTTCGGTCCGTGCGACCGCGGCGCGTGCAGCCTCAGCCGCAGATGCCCTCTCCTGCGCCACAGCCTTCGCTTGAGCTGCGGCTTCTTCTGCCTTTCTCCGCCTGGCTGCCTCAACCGACGCTGCCTGCTCGGCCTCCATCGCTGCCGTGCTGATCCACTCACCAAGCACAGCATCCGCTGCTGCGCCGAAAGCCGCAACACCCTGCTCCGCTGCTTGCTGCCGCTCACGTAGGCAGGCCTGCGCGTCCGCGGCCTCTCTTGCTTGTGCGTCCTCCATCATTGCTAGCTCATCGCGCGATGGACGTTCGGGTGCACGCGTGCCCTTCGAGTAAGCCAACGGCGGAGCCGCTGCAACAGCATCCTTGATCCGATCGGACAGAAGTGACTCGGACAGACGGACGGCTTCCTGCCACTGCTGCTCCACGGAACGCCGCTCTGCAGCTTCGGTGTCTGCTGCAGCTTGCTGTTGCGCCTCGGCCGCACGACGCGCAGCAGCTTCTCGCTCCTTCTCTTCCTCTCTCTTGGCCGCCGCTGCTCGCGCGGCTGCCTCCTGACGCACCTGTTCCTCCTGCGCTCTCCGCCGAGACTCCGCCTCTGCTGCCGCAAGGGCAACGCGCTGGGCGCCGTCCCTCTCCGCTGCAACGTGCGAGATCCTCAAGCGGGCCTCATCGCCTTCGAGGGTGACACGGGCCCCTGCTTCAGCGGCCATGAATGACTGCACAGACTCCTGCGGCTCCTCAGCTCTGAGGCGCGCTGTGACTTCAGCCATCTTCATACGCTTCCGTGCCTCTGCCGCAGCGCTCTCCGTCGCTGTGCGCGCGGTAGCTTCTTCGTCCTCCACGTTCCTCATGGCTGCAGCCGCTTCGGCAGTCGCATCAGCAGCGGCGCATGCGCTCGCCTCTAACTCTTGTTCTGTTACCGGTGCTGCCGGATGCTGCTGGTGCTGTGGAAGAGGGCTTGCCCACGCCAGCAAGTCTTTTGCCACAGCGGCGTCGTCCACGTCGGGGATCGTCTTCTCTTGTTCTTCAGCGACATGGTGCGCCTCGTCGCCACTGCGGTGACCGGCCGAGAGCGGCGACGTCTCTTCAAGACCCGCCACCGCTGGGCTGCTTGTTGTAGCTGTGAACGCCTCCCCAACGCTCTTGGCCGGCACTGGCGCAAGAGAAGCGCCGACAGTGCGGGCTGCGGTGGCTGTCGCAACACTGCTCCCCTCCACACTCGCCGTCGCCGGCGACACCGCCTGTTGCCGCTGCTGCCATTCGTGAGGTAGCGCCATCGGGGCAGCCTCCGCCCACCTCTCCGGCTGCAGCTGCGGACGTGACAGCGCCGCTGTCGCTGTGGTGGGCGGGCGCAGGGCTATGGCGATGCGCTCCTCCTTGAAGTTCGCCCAGTGCCGCAGCCACCGGCGCTCCCATCGTTGCGCGATCTCACGACGCGTGTGCGCCTCCGCGAGCGCGATGGCAAAGACGATCGAGCTGATCTGCACAAGGTATCCGGGCACTGCCGACGCCGTGCTTGGCTGCAGCGCCACGGCACTGCAAACGCCAGCGCTGCCGCTGCTGGCGGCGTTAAAGATGCCGTTGCACACTGCCGTCGAAGCCTGTGCTGCGGCTGTAGATAGGCTCGTAGAGATGGACAGCGATGCCGCCCGGTCCACACGGACGTCATTGTGGCGGTGACGGTGACGGTGATGGTGATGATGATGCCTGCCTTCCGGTAGCCGTCCGTCGCGATGTGCAACGTGCGCCTCCTCGACGCCTCGCTGCTGAGGTTGATGCAAACTGTGGCTTGATTCCGCAGTCCACCCAGCTGCTCCCTCGTGGAATGCGACGTCTGCGTGACGGTGCACGCATGGCAATGGTGGCGCCGCCTTGGGTGAGCAAGCGAGCGACGGACGCGCCGCTGCTGTTGCTGCAGCAGCTTCTGCGTCCGCGGTAGTGGACGTAGCCAGAGGGAGAGCTGTCGCCTTGCATGCGCCGGAATTTGGTTGCTGGCACTGCTGCGCCGCCTTGAGGGCCTTGACACGGAGGTGAAGATCTGCCAGCTCAGCACGGCTCGCGCCGCGCTCCTTCAACGAGCGGAAGGTGCGAAGGAGTTTACGGGTTTCCTCGATCTCCTGCAGAAGTCGTGACGAGGAAGATGGTGGCGGCAGTGGCGTCGCTACCGCCACGGCGGCGACATTCGGGGCTTGTGCAGGGTCGATGGACACGCCATACGACCCTCGAGGCCGAGCCGCGGCCGATGATGATGACGGTTCTGCCGAAGACGACCCCACTGGATACTGCGCTGAGATCCTTAGAGGCTGCGAGCTGGGCAGCACCAATTTCGGTTGCATGGAGTCGGTAGGCGCTGGGTGGGGACGTCTACGTACGTAATACAACGTGAGAGAGAGAGAGATGTGGCGGTGGTAGTGATAAGGGGGAGCGTCGGCGCTTCCACCGACCGGATGCTGGGTGGCTGGTGACCGATCTATGACGACAACAAGAGAAGAGGCGGGCGGAAAGACGCAGAGGGAGAGAGGGAAGCCACACAACAGAAAAGACTACCTACGACGACGGCGATGACGCAGACAGACGGACAGACTGCCTCTACGGTGTCGCGCGCGTGATGTGTGTACTTAAATTTCTATATGCCTATACACATGTGTAGGTTTGTGCACGTGTTTGTGCGTGCGTGTGCAGCGAAAGCGGAGGAGGCCCATCAGCAGCCGAGGAAGAAGGGGGAGGAGGTGTAACTCGACGAGGGAGCGACATGGCGCGTGCTCTGGAACAACACGACAAAGGTGTGGGCTGGGCGCATCATTGCCCCAACCGCTCTCTTCATCTTTCTCTGCCCATCGCACCATCGCCCTCTCCGCCGCTGCGGTGCAGGACACCACGCGCACGTCATCTCGTCTACTCGAGTGCTTGAATGGACACACACACACACAGACCTATGGCCATCTTCCCCTGTGCGCCATACGGTGTACCTCATCCACCACAACCCCATCTGGGTCGGAGGAGCGCATCGTCGTCCTACTCGCCCACCACAGGTGCGACGCGCGCCGCGCCCGCAACATCGGGAGCAACACGTGTGTCTTTCGTTTCGACTTCGGGACAGGTGCGACATGAACACGCGCCAACACAACCGGTGGCGGCGCTGCTCTCAGGCCGCCATCTTCACGACGGCCTTGCGCCCGCCGTTGACGTACACGTCGTCCCAGACCTCCGGGAGCTTCTCCAGCGACGGTGCCGTTGCCATCGGGTAGGCGATGCCGGCCTCCTGCACGGCCCTCAGCACAAACTCCAGCTTTGCCTGACGCTCGCCGTAGGACATCGAGCTCAGGAACGTGGGGGCAAACAGGCCAGCCATGGTGACCTCGTTGTAGATGAGACTGGAGCCGGAGATGAACAGGCCGAAGCCGTTCTGCGCGCCGTACGTGACGACGTGCGCCATAGGGCCGACGCACTTGAGAAGCGAGTCGAAGTAGCGACCGCCGACGCCGTTGAGGTAGAGGGCGGCGCCGCGCTTGCCAACGGCGGCCTGCATTGCGCGCGACCCGGCCCCGTTGTACTCAAAGACGTCAGAGCCGTACTTCGCATGTCGCTGCTTCGCGTCTGCGAAGCGAGCACTCGGCGTGGCGGCGGTCAGCACCTTTACACCGTAGGCCTTGGCCAACGCCGAGACCGCTAGAGAGGTTAGGCTACTTCCGCCGTTCTGGATGACGATGTCGCCCTTCTGCAGCCGGGCATAGCCATCCAGCAGCTGCTGGGCTACGAGGAAGTTGGAGGCCGTTGCCGCCATCTCCGCTTGCCTCGGATCAATCTTATGCAGCTGCGACACCGGCACTGCGATGTTCGTCGCCCACGTGCCATGCAGCGGCGCCACCCACACCGTGTCGCCCTCCTTCACCGGCGAAGGCGTCGCTGCAGCAGCTGCCGGAGCACGCACCACTTTGCCCACACCTTCGCACCCGCCGATACGGGGAAAGGATGCCATGTTGACGCGCTTGCGGCCGAGCGCCGTGCCGTTCACGACAGCGGCGTCGACGCGATGCAAGGGCGCCGTTGCCATCTGCACCACCGCTTCCTCCTTACCAGGGGTGATGTCAAACATTTCGTAGGCTAGCACTTGGCTGATGGGGCCGCAGCGGGCGTAGCGCCAACCAGCGGAGGCCACCTTGGCCATGCTGCGCCTGCGGGAGAGAGAGAGAGACAGAGGGGAGTTGCTAAGAGAAAGTGGCGGTGGGGGTGGAGCTACTTGCGGCGTTCTGCTGCATGCACACACGCAGACCCACGTTCGCCACTCGTACTCGGACTCCGTCTCTGTGTGCCTGTGCGACCGCGACTCGGCACGTACTTAGCCGAGGACAAGGATGCGAAGACAGGCGTATGCGGAGATTGAGAAAGGCACGGAGTGACCACTGGTGGGGCCTGCTGCTACTACTACTAGTGCTACGAGAACTACTATAACGCCTGCCAGGCCTACAGTGGCTGCGAGTGTGTGTGTGGTTAGTGATGATACACGCCCCCACCCCGACACATACACATACACATACACACAGACAGAGACAGAAACAGAGACAGAGGGGGAAGGGAGGGAGGGGTGCCTACAGGCCGGTGCGCGTGTGAGCTCGCGCGCGTCCTAGCGCGCTTGCTTGGTAGGGGAGCGGAAAGACGAAGAGGGAGCCGCGCAGTCGATGGACGTTCCTCTGCACGCGGTCCGCTGACGACTCCGTACCCTCGACGGAGAGAGGTCGGATTGCCCTCTCTTTTCACTTCCCTATGCGTTCTTGCGTGTGTATATACTGCTACTGCTGCTCGACCAGGGGAGGAGGGGGGCTCGAAGAGGTGATGTCGATGCAGCGGTGGCGTGGCGCACGGATGGTGGTGGTTGGGGGAGGGGATGTCGGTAGGTGAACAACAACAACAGCAAAACGCCGCGTCACGTTCGTTGGTTGCTCGTGTGGTGCTGCGGTAGTGCGCGCGCGTGTGTGTGTATATGGGAGGAGACGTGGAGAGGAGAGGTGGCGAATCATAGTGTTCGATGGGTGCGGTGTATGCCGAAAGAGAGAGAGAGACAGCGGGACGAGTTGCTCCGTGCAGCCTCAGTGGGCCAGGTGGGAGGGGAGGGGGACGCTAACCTTCGTGGCAGCGGCCGGAGTATCTGCGTGATGGGTGGTGATGGATGCTGTTGGGCGCGGGACCCACACTATCCGGCACCCTCAGCGACAACGCTCATTAACAGGAGAGCCAATGGCTGGAGGGGAAAACGGTCTGTCGAATGGAGGGAGAGGCTCGCGCACCCATGTGCACGCGTGCCTTCGGACGCGCCTCTGCGCCGAGCACTGCACTGACAGCCACCGACACGCAGGTCCGGCCTCGGACGACGTGCGCTCGTTACTGATTCCTACACACACGCGTCTATGCGCACACTACTCTTTTCAGGTGGACCTTAGGGCACAACATAAACTATGAACGACGACAGCGGAAAGAGCGCGTGCGCTGCGCGAGTCGAGAAACCATCGCCGCCTCCTCCCATCTTACTCACGCACACACGCGCATCTTCCGCTCAAAGCCTCCACATCCCTCGGCTACGCTGCTCCAAACCCCACCACCACCACCACCACCATCACTGCACCGTGATACGTCTCTCTCGCTCGACACATCGACACGCACGCTCCACAAAACCCAGCAGGGAGGGCGAGAGAGAGAGCGACACAGAGGGTGGCAACGGTGATGGAGCACCCATGCACAGGAGCCACCAAGTGGGTGGTGGTGATGATGGTCGAAAGCGGGTAGGGCAGAGGGACCCAAACAGCGAAGAAAGAAGGATGGGAGAAGGGTTGCGGCGTTGACGTCGCCAGCGCAACGATCAAAAGACTGACCCCTCTTCGATTTCGCCTTACTATCTTATCCACTCGTGAGCGAAACAACACGAGGAAGAGGGGATGCATACGCGGGCGAGAAGACCATACAGGCCACTGCGGGACATCATCCTTGTCATCCGCAGCATCACCCCCCCCCCGACACACACAGACACGAAGAAGGGTCAAGCGCACGCACACTTGAGAGAGGTCCTCCAAGGGTGTGCGAGGGGAACGGGAGAGGGAGGGAGGCGAAAGCGGGGCATCCGCCGGCGCACATGTCGAGAAAGAGGGGGAGGGTAAGCATATGTGTGTGCGATGCTGCCATGAGGTTGCCGCCATCACATGCCACGCTCTTACCGTCGACAAGCGCCACCAAACGCCCCCCAACCCCTTTGATTCCCGCTCCCTTCGCACCTTCTTGAACGGCCATCACCCAGCCTATCTCCATACCCGTCCGTTCCGCCTCGCGTGCCGGGGAGGGGAAGGAGGAGGAAGAGGAGGAGGGAGAGAGTGGACGGGGCGGTTGCGGCCCGCTCTTTTCGTCCTTTTCCTGGCCCACAAACACACACGGCGACCAGCCGCATCCTCCGACCAAACACACGGAAAAACAACACACACACCTAAAGAGGAGAGACTAAACCCCCTGCGCACCCCTGCCCCCCCCCCCCCCCCCCCCGTTTACCGGCGACGCCGCGCTCGTTCCAGCTTCACCGTTGGGCAGCACGGCACACACACACACACGCACACAGCGGCTCCTCTCTCACGCTACTCCGCCTTTTCCGATTTGCGAAACCTTCCGCAACAGCAAGCGCACCAGTAAACCCCAGCGAAGCGGTCGGACACCTTCGCCGTAACCCTAAGAACCGCTCATTGCACTGCCACGCACACTCCAGCATGCAAGCCCACGGCCGCCCGCGCTTAGACGGCACGCTTGCACGAGTACAGCAGGTTCTTGAGCGCCTTGATCTCCTTCTCCGTCTTGATCGCGTTCATCTTCGACTGGTAGTGCTGCAGGAACAGGTGCGTGTGCTGCTTCAGCATCTCCTCCACCTCCGCGTTCAGGATCGGGTGGTTCAGCGTGAAGAAGCGGATCACGTAGTTCAGCTGCTGCACGTACATGTAGAAGAACTTGTTCGTCGCTGTCCCGT
>NC_018232.1:160651-162280 GCF_000227135.1 Leishmania donovani | reverse complement strand
GTCCTGCGCAAAGAGTTGCCGAGGTACAGGTTTCTAAGGGATGGCCGCAGGAAGGTGGGGGAGGGGGAGAGGGCGCGCCGTATGTGGGTATCGGGAGAAGCCCCAAGGCAGAGGCCAGCAGCCAAGCGGGCGGTCGCGCGTGCGTGGACGCGGGGGGAGTGCGCGCGGGTGTGTGTGAGGGTGTGGGTGGGGCGCCGGAAGACGGAGGCGTGGGTGCACACAACAGCGGTTGCGGGCGGGTGGGTGTTAGGCGAGCAGCAGTGCGAGGGAGGGGGAGGGCAAAGATGAGTTGAATCAGCGTCTGTACGGTAGGCAAGCACGTGCACGCAGGTGATGCACCTTGATGAGCACGACATCCGGCTGAGCGGTCCACCCCCACCTCTGTTTCCTCGGAGGGCCTGCGGGTGCATTTTTTTGTGCGCACATGTGCCGCCGCGCGGGTGCGCTTGGCAGAGATTTCACCTCTCCAGAGCGTGGAATGCGTCCCCGCCCGCTGCCGGCAAGCACAGACACCAATACCACACCTGCCACCGTCGCCATCACAGCGAGGAGCCGGAGAGGCGCCACAGAAACAGGAGTCCGCAGACGCATCTGCAGCAGAGGTGAGGTGGGGGGGGTGAATAGGGAGTGCAAGCGGGTTGCGTCGTCCCTTCGCAAGAAAAATGCGGAGACACGCCGGCTTGGCGGGCGAGGCGCTGCGTACAGAGCTCCTGGCACCCCCGGGTGCCGCCCCTCCACGCAGCGGAGAAGAGGTGCTGGCCATAGTGATGGTGGCGGACACGCGATTCGCTTGCTTGCTTCGTTGTGCTTCGGCTACTACTGGTGCTACTACTGCTGCTGCTACATGAGGGTGGGGGGCGGTGGAAGAAGATCACAACACAGCGAGGAAGACGCAGACGCACGCACACGCCCACGAGCGCCGCGCAGTGCAGCCTGCCACCCACCGCCCCCCTCCGCGATTAACCATTCGTTTTCTCCGCAGTCGACAAAACTAGAAAAACGAAACAAAGAAGGCCGGGCTCGATCACCGTTAAAGCGCGGGCATGCGCACCCGCATCACGTGCCCGTGCGTATTGTTAGCTCCACCACTTGCCTCCGGCTTTCGTTCCTGCGCTGCGACGGTGTGAGTCGTCACGTCGAGTCTACCTTGGCGTCTGTGAAGTGTGCGTATATGTCTGTCTGCGTGTGTGCCCATCCGAGGTAGGCAGGGTGGGAGTGGAGCGGGCTGCGTAACGCGCCACATGCGATGCGGTTAACGCTATCTCACCGAATCGAACGTGTGCTGGAGACACTGCCACGCACACTCCAGCATGCAAGCCCACGGCCGCCCGCGCTTAGACGGCACGCTTGCACGAGTACAGCAGGTTCTTGAGCGCCTTGATCTCCTTCTCCGTCTTGATCGCGTTCATCTTCGACTGGTAGTGCTGCAGGAACAGGTGCGTGTGCTGCTTCAGCATCTCCTCCACCTCCGCGTTCAGGATCGGGTGGTTCAGCGTGAAGAAGCGGATCACGTAGTTCAGCTGCTGCACGTACATGTAGAAGAACTTGTTCGTCGCTGTCCCGTACATCACGCTCAGGTCCTTATTCACCAGCAGGTACTCGTAGAGCTTCGCGTAGTTCACCTTCACG
>NC_018232.1:143955-159249 GCF_000227135.1 Leishmania donovani | reverse complement strand
ACGTACTGGGCCACGAAGCGGCGCATGATGCTTGTGCGGTCACGGGGAAGAGGGGAAGGGGTGGGGGCGGAGGGGGGGGGGGCTGTTGTCCTGCGCAAAGAGTTGCCGAGGTACAGGTTTCTAAGGGATGGCCGCAGGAAGGTGGGGGAGGGGGAGAGGGCGCGCCGTATGTGGGTATCGGGAGAAGCCCCAAGGCAGAGGCCAGCAGCCAAGCGGGCGGTCGCGCGTGCGCACGGAAGGACGAGAGGATGTTATAAAGTTGAGCAGAGACAAGGTGACGGGGAGAGACTG
This sequence comes from Leishmania donovani, assembly GCF_000227135.1. Lineage (NCBI taxonomy): Eukaryota > Euglenozoa > Kinetoplastea > Trypanosomatida > Trypanosomatidae > Leishmania > Leishmania donovani. The sequence continues at coordinate 158,958 of NC_018232.1, read as the reverse complement.
AGCAGGTGGTAGGGAGGGGGACAGGATGGCACATGCCCTGCAGAGACGCACGGAGAGGTGAAGCTGGTGGGGATGATAGTGGGGAGGACGAGGAGACGAGGAGGGAGCGCTGTGTGCGCAGCAGCCAAAACGACCACCTCTCGCTCGCGTCTGGTTGCCGTGGTAATGAATGGCGTTTGCTGCTGGTTCTCCTGTGATGTACGGGAGCCTGTTCTTTTTTCTCCGCCGCTGGACTCCGTCCGAAAGGGCGCCGAAGGTCCGGCAGCGATACACACACCAACACACATGGCATACATGCATGCACCGCTACAGGCGACTCTCTGCCTCGCGGTGCGTGCGATGGTGCGGAATGGCGGCTAGAATGGGGCAAGGGGCGGCGGGGTACGCGCCGGAAGACGGACGTGTGAGAGCGGTCTTGGAGACCAGCACCCGCGGGGTGTCAGGGGCGGGCGGAGGAAGAGAAAGAGAGAGGAAGGGGGAGGGGGCAGGCGGAAAGGCGGAGCGGTACGGAGCTGAAGCTGGAAGGAGGAGAAAGGGGTGAGCGGACGGCTCTTCAACCTGCAGCGGATCAAGCAAGAGAGGAGAACGGCGGCGGTGAATCCCTCCCTCTCCCCACTCCTCGCCTCCCATTCCCACGTGAGACCTCAGAAGGAAAACGGGGATGGAGGGCGATGAATGGAGCTAGTGAGCCATGTGGTACCCCCCCACTCCACGCGTGCCTGTGTCCAGAGAGGAAGAGGCGTCGGGATGGGGAGGGCAGAAGGGACCACAATGACGACAGCACTTAGCTTGAAAAGGGTAGGAGATGGCGCTGAGCGGAGAAGTGGGAGTGGGGGCGGGAGGAACGACGACGGAAAGCCATCAGGTGAGACGTCAAAGACCGGCGTGCTGCACCCGGTCTCTTGCCGCCTTCCTTCTTCCCTGCCTCTCTTTGTGCATCTCAGCCCCTTTCAAGTTGCTAACTACGCAAAAACGGACCCCGCATGCGCGAAGAAGGTACACACACGCTGGCTCCCGCTCCCTCCTCTGTATCACAGCCACTGCTCTGACTACTACTACTACTAGGGGGGGGGGGGAGAAAAAAAAAACAGGCGAGTGAAAGGCGCGCACGCGCACACGCAGGCACAGGCGCAGGTATATCACCGGCGAAGAAGCCGACGCAGCGACAACAGAGAGTGAGACGCCAAAGATGCCGCGGAAGTCAACGCGGCACCACATCACGGGGAACACACACACTCACAGACACACACGCTGAGAGAGTTAAGGGTGTCACTCCGCCACGATGCTCGACAACATCAGGCGCGGATGCTGGCAAAAAAAAAAGGCTGGGTGGGGTGCGGAAAAAGAAGGAAGGAGTGGGGAGGCACGCCAATCGTGTCTGCAACATAGTGCTGCACAACGACCCCACCAGCACAGACAGGCAGATACACCTTCCTTATACATCTATGGCTGCGCTTCTTGCCTCCCGCGTCTTTCTCTCGTTGCGCTCTTCCTCGTCAGCACGCCTTCCCCCTCGCCTCCCCATCGTACAGCAGCTTACGAGATCGGTGACTTCTCCGCCTTATCGGCGGCCATATCAGCAGCTGCTGCCTGATCGCGCGCCATATACTCCGCGCCTGCCACCCCGCGCAGCCGGTTCGGTTGCCAGTTCTTTACGATTTCCTCCACGAACGGCGATGTCGGCTCCAGCGACGGGAAGACGGAGCGGCGGCCGACCATCACGGCGACGATAAAGATGAAGAGACACTTCGTGAGAAAGCGCACGAAGACCAGAAGGTCGGCGAAGGTCAAGTCCGTGATGGCCATCTGTCCCGAGGCCAGATACGCCACCTCGCTCCGAAACTTTGCCCACCGGTACGGCAGCAGCGCCCGCTGCCCGTCCACATACTCGCGCCAGACGGCGATCGTGATGTCCTCTCCTCGCGCCGCATAGGCGTCGATGTGCCGCTTCAGCGGCTCGTCCATTGCCGCTACATGCCTTGTGCACACGGCTACCGGCACCGTGAAGGGCTTTGCTAGCGCGCGGGCTAACCGGCTCATACTCGAATCAGAGACGACCTCTGCCCCTAGTGCTTGCTGATGATTGTGGAGGGGATGGTGTGCTGAGGGAGGGAGACGGGAGGGGGCGGCGACGGTGGCAGCGGGTGAACGGACACACAAAGTAAAACACGATATGTGGTTCGCTAAAGATGATGTGGATACAAGTGCGGTGAGAGAGAGAGCGGAAGAAGCGAAAATGCCATCGAGGGAGGGCGAGAGTGCGTATGCACAACAGCCGCAGCGGGGGGGGGGGAGGAGAGCAGAGAAACATTGAGAGACGGAGCTGAAAGGGGGTGCAGGTGCAGGAGGCATCACTATGCCCAATCCTTGCCGTGCCGTAAAGGCCGCAACAGCCTCTCGAAGAAAAACAAGGAAAGGAACACGCGAGCGGGCGCACACCGGCGCGGTTGATCGGCAGTGCCACGTGTAAAGGATGGGCAGTCCTCCGCACGACTCCGCGTGTCGGGCGAGGGAGTAGGGAGGCAAGCAGGAAGCCCTCTTTTAATGATCACCATCGCGAGGTGAGTGCTAGGTGAGAGAGAGAGACAGAGAGAGTCAGGCACACACAAACATGCACGAGCGGTGATCGTGAGAGAAAGGAAAACAGGGTTCGTTGCTGTGCACACAGCAGCTCTCGTCTCTGCGTCTGCGCCCCTGCCCATTTCTCTGCCATCTCCTCTGCGCGCCAGCCGCCGCTGACGCTCCACCAGCTTTACCCACCGCTCACCCGCTGCATTCAGCAACGGGGCGCCGTGCGCCGCTGATTACTTCCTAATGGATACATAAATTCTCTTTCCTGTGCGCGCGTCGCGCTTGACCGTAGGGATAAGTCACGAAGACGTGGCAAAAAACCGCGAAGGAGAGCACACAGTGTGGGGGAGGGAGAGGTGATATGGGGCCATGCCGCCACATCATCCCGCGCTCATACAGCCCCGCATACTCTCACAAACCCGAAAAAACACCACACCCACGCTCGCACACATCCATTCCGTCATTCGCATTCCCCACCAACAACCACTCGGGTGCCGCCGCCCCCCCCCCCTCCCCCCCACCTCTATCCCTGACGATCCTCCTTCCCTTGTACATCTCTCCCAAAACAACCGCATTACGCACTTGGTCTGCCTCTGTTGTTGTTTTCGTCGCGCCGCTGCCGTTTCTGTGCGCGTCTCACGCTTCAAAAAGGAGACTTGCAGGAGTCGGGGAGGAAGAGGGGAGGAAGGGGAGGCGACCAGTAACAAAATCCAGAGGGGCGACCGGTACAGGTACACACGCGCACCTGCGCACGAACAGGAATGTACGTATAAACATACATACCCGCACACGCACACACACGAGTTGATCATGACGAAAGAAGGGGGAACAAGGAGGAGGGAGGGGCGAGGGTACGAGTCCAGAAGAACGTCGCGACAACGATAATTATAGTGAGGATAGTGGCGAAGGAAAAGAAAGCGGAAGGGGAGGCGACAAGAGCAGACACACAAGGAGGTTATATATATATATATATATATGTATATGACTGTATTGTTGTCTGCGGGTGCACGTATACGTCTGCGTGTGTCCGTCTGTCTGGGCGTTTGTGTGTCCTACGTGACCACTACACGTTGCACTCTCTCTCACACTCCCTTCCCCTAGCGCCCCCTCTCCTTGCTATTTCGCCCGCTCGCACTTTCTCTTTGTATCTCGTATCTTAACACCAACGCGCGCGCACACACACACACACGGGCACAGACTCAAGCAGCATATGCGTACTTCATGCGGTTCATCGCATGAGGGCAGTGCATGTTTGCTCTTGTCTGCTCCGGTGCCTTCTTTTTTGTTTCGCGTCGATTTTTATCCTTCATATAAGCATACATACGCATCTATATACACACATATATATATATATGTGTGTGTGCGTGTGTGTGCTTATTATCTTCATTCCGTATTTTTTTTTCTCCGGTGTTTTAGGAAATAAAAGGTAAAAAGGAGGAAAACAGCATAGCTCTGCTCAACACACACACACACGTACAAACATACGCATACACGATACACACCCACATACATCCACATGCACACACACACACACACAAGGGTCACGCGAAAAAAAATGAGCGAGGAGAAGGGGAAAGAGAGAGAGGTGTGACGTAGCACAGCAGTACGCATGCGTGCACGTGTAGGCTTACTCATTTTGCGGTAATCCACACGCACCCTGCAGCGAGGGGGGTGCATGGGAGAGGGCCGAGATGAGGCGGCGAAAAGAAAAACGAGCAATTTGCGCTCGCCCGCCGTATCACCCTCACTCACCCCTCCCCACCCCCGTCTGCTCGGTTCCACCTCCCGCTCTTGCACCTGCTTCCCCACGCGTACCATACGCCCCTCTCATCCCCTTCTTCGTCCGTACCACATTCCTGCTGACGCTTTTGCTGCTGCTTCCCCTCCCTCCCTTCTTCCTCCCCCTCTTATCCCGTCCCATATATATATATATATATATCCCATGCCTCACCCCTCTTTCCCGGATCGCCCTGCCACGCAGCACACAGCACAGGGAGGTGCGGCGGCGTCCCCCCTCCCCCTCTGCCAAATGGTTTGCGCCGTTTGCGGACAAACGCGATGCGAGGGCAAGGAGGAGGAGAGGGAAGAGGGGAGAGAACGCGCACACACACACAAAAAAAACGTAAGAAATCCACACAGAGGCACCCACACGCACACACGCAGAGGGAGAGGGCGAGCGTCGCAATGCAACACGATCTCCCTCTCCCTCTGCGTGTGTGCGTGTGGTGGTGCCGGTTCGGTCAAATTTGCGACCGCCATGAAGAAAATAAGGCCAAAGTACAAACGAAAAAAAAAAATATACACCCCCCCAAAAAAAAAGGGAGAAGCGCAGGTGGACATGAAAGCGGCAACGACGTCGTAAACAATAATGCATGCATGTACATATACATACACTACATATATATATATATACATATAGGCATATATATGCACGTGCACATGCACATGTATATGCAGGTATATACATTATCATTCTTTTGCGACTCGTGCCATGCCCTCTTCCGTGCGCGTCGGCGTGGCAGTGGGGCAGAGAAGCACAAGGGAGAGAGCGGGTGAGCGCTTGGGAGAGGGGGAGAGGGAGAGGCGCTCGGGTTGGGGGGTGCGGGGGGGGGGAGGGGAGGATGGACGGAGTGGCGTTGGGGAAAAGCCGTGAGAGACGACGACGTGACGTGATCGACACACGGACACACACACACGGAGGAGCAGCAGCGGCAGCGCGCAAGAACGCCGCACAGTCGTGAATGCCGCTTTCTTGAGAACGGCGGAGAAAGGAGGAGGAGAACTCGGCCATGTGCGCGATAGCAGTGCATCGACGGGCCCATTAGCGACCGGCTCCAAGCACCACCATGGCATCGACCTGCAGCAGCGGGAACGCCTCACACACACCAGCGAGAGAGGGATATATGGTGCCTCACGCTAACGGCAGCTGCGGAAGCGGCGGCACTTTCCGTTTCGTCGTGGTAGGGCGGGCTGAGGGCAAAGACGTGGCCAGTGGCCGGAGGGGAGATGGTGGCGACACGTGGCGGCCCCGTCTCACGCCTGCTCCACCACGCGCATGAAGACGCGTCCGACGCGACTCTGCTTCTCCGGCCCCAGGAGCAGGTAGCACAGCACTCCCGGAAACGTTGTGCAGCAGCTGATAAACACACAGCCGTACGAATAGTTGCCGTTGTAGCGTGTCTGCAGCTGCGCCTGAATCGGCGGGGCCGAGAAGCCGCCAAGGCAGCCAGCCACAAATACACAGCCCATGAAGAAGCCGAGGTTAGGCCCGTGGAAGTCCTTGGCGATCAGCGCCGGCATCATGGCGAAAATGCCAGCCGTGCAGAAGCCGACCACACTTAAGCACACGGCGAAGGCCGCGTAGCTGCGGCAAAAGACGAGCAGCGACGTCGCCAAACCACCGACGGTGGCGCACATTGTGTAGGCGAGGGCGTCGTCGGTGAAGGAGGCCACGCCGCCTACCAGGATGGAGCCCACAATCTGAAACACACCCCAAAACGTGAACACCGTCGACGCCTTGGAGGTGCTGATGGGGGTGACGTCTGCATACACCGTGCCAGCGCTGCCCATGGAGGAGACGTAGGGGACGGCCACGTAGATCAGTCCGTAGAAGGACCAGCCGTAGATGGCGAACATGAAGAAGTGCGTAAGGAAGCGAACGGAGAAGAAGACGCGCATCATCTCTCTCCAAGTCAGGCGCCGCACGTGCATATCCTGGATTAGATCCGTCACCGTGCAGGCCTGGGTGCCGTGCACTTTCCTTCCATGTTGCGCGAGCTGCTGCTGCGGCTGCTGGTGACGACCCAATAACATGCTCATGTCGTCGCTGCCGCCTGGCGACGCCAGGGCGGCGCGAGCTGACGCTGCTGCATCCGGCTTGCCGCCCTTCTTGAGAGTGTCACCGTTGTCGTGGTTCGCCGCCTTCTCCGCCTCCGTGCGCATGGAGTCGATCATCCGGGTTGTCGGTGAGGCCGCGGCGTTCTCACCTGCCTCGGGGGTTATCATGAGCATTATTTCGTTCCTCTCCTCGTGGCTGAAGCTTCTGTGCGCGATACAATCATCATGGCTAGGCTCGCGGGCGGGGCTGTTGCCGCCGCGTGCGTGGTCATCCACGTCAACGTCGTCCTCGATCGGGTGGCGGCGGCAGGAGAGGATTGTGGCAACCAGCCCAATGGCGCAGAACGCGGACATGAGGCGGAAGGTATGACGCCAGCCGTAGACGTCCACGAGACTGCCGAGCACCGCTGGGACAACGGCACTGCCGACGCCGCCGCCGCAGAAATTGATGCCCTGTCCAAGGCCAAGGCGACGCCGGAACCACGAGCCGGTCGCCGCTGCGCCAGGCGACAGCATCAACGCGGAGGAGATGGAGGCGAGCAGCGAGTAGGATGCCGTGACCTCCGCCGAGCTCTTCGCAAAAGACGAGCTCAGCCACAGTGCGGCGAAGAGCATCACTGTGGAGGTGAACATCATCACTCGCGGCGGCACGCGATCGACAAGGAAGCCAGCAAGGACGCCGAAAACCGGCGACAGCCCGAGAGACACGGAGTTACCGAAGCTGACGGTTGTCGCGCTCGGGTAGCCCAGAGACGGGTCATTCTGCATACTGTTCGAGAAGATGGAAAAACTGTTGTCGATGCCGTAGCTCATCATCTGCATCAGAGCACCGGAAACGGCGACGAGGTAGCCGATCCAGTGGTCCGCCGGGCGGTGGGTGACCGCCCGGTCCACCTTCTTGCATGCCTCATAGATCTGCATGGCTTGTGTGAGAGGAGAGAGGGGGGGGGAGAGGACGTCTGCCGGTGGCGGTGAGCCCTTTGCCCGAGCCGTGGAAGCACGACGAGCAAAAAAAAATGAGAGGGGGAGAAGCGTAAAGCAACAACAAAAAAGGATCAGACACGTGGAGGATGTGACGTGTGGATGCGGGGTGGGTGGTAGTGGACAGAGAGAGACTCTGAGAGGGGGTGGTGGTTGCGTCACCCAATGGCACGCGTGGCATCATAACGATGGTGAACACCCGCAAGCGCAAAGCAGAGAGAGAGAGAGACAGTGGGACAAGAAAGGAGTGAGGAGGGGGAGGGGGAGGGGGAGAGATGCAGCCGGCACAAGGAGGGACCAGCCGCCCATGCGCCGTTAGCAACGCACATAAGGATAGGAACATAGGAAGAGAGAAGTGACATCTGCGCATGCATCATTGTTGGCGAAAGCCACAACACGTCAGAGGGGAGGGGAGGAGGAGGGGGGTGATGGCCGTAGCAGGCGGGCCTGGATAGACCTCACTTGCGCCATCTGAGAGCCACTCTCCCCTCCCCTGCATCTCATGGCGGCTCACGTGCATCCCGACATCACCTGGAGAGGGAAGGAAGGATGGGGATGCGAATGGGAAGCGGAGGAGGGTGGGATAAGGGCGAGGCAGACGAGCAGAGAAGACACCACGTCAACAGTATTCTTCTCATGCCCTCGCCTTCTACGTCTTGATACGTACACACGTACACACGCACGCACACGTACAGGGATCTCTGGAGTTTCTTTCCTTCTGTAACTCATAATGGCGTAACGAGAGGGAGAGTGGTGGTGGTGTTGGGGATGTATCATCACGATGGCGATGGCGGCATGCGTAAGCCACACGCTCACTTTAGTGCCACGGCTGGAAGGCACGAAGGGACGAAGGAGAGGGTGTGAGCGGTGCGAGAAGAGGTATCGGGCAGCAACGCACACCACACAAGAACAGAAGAGAGGGCGGGGCGGGAGGGGGGGGGCAGAGTTGCGACGTTTATGCAGCCTTGGGGAGGGTCTGTGCCATGTCAGCCTGCCGGCGTGCACGGTTTTTTCGCGCAGCTTCGCGCCCCTCTCGCAGCAGCTCCTCGGCACGCCGGGCTTTCGCGTTGAAGTAGGCATCCCGTTCCTCGCGAATGAATCGCAGTGCCCGTCGCGCTCGTCGTGTCGCCTCATCCTTGGTTGAAGCGGGCACCACCGGTGCAGCCGCGACATGAGGCTGGTGCCGAGGCAGATCTTTGCAGGTCTTGTCAGCGTTGGGCGGAGGCGTCACTGGCTTTACAGCACTTCTGCCGCTTCGTTTCGGTTGTGGAGAAAGCGGCGGTGGCACACTGGTTGCCGCCAAAGGTTGTAGGAGAGGCGAAGAACTGCTACTGATGGTGCTAGGCACAGGACAAGCGCTGTGCCGGAAGGGTGGTTGCAGAACCCTTGCCGCGTCGTGGGTGTGGCGCCTCCAAGGCAGCGGCACTGCCGATGGCTGCTTGATGCAGGTAGTGGCAACGGCCACTTCAGGCTTAGCAACTGCGCAACCCCCGTTGTGAGCCATGGTAGGTTCCTTCGCAGAAACCATAGTAGCAGCGTCACCCTCGTTGAGAAAATCAAGGCTACTCAGCTGATGGACGAGCAGCTGCGCGTAGTGTTGTTGAAGGGCGTCGAGGTGCCGGAGCTCTATCTCTAGCTCCTGAGCGAGGGCAACGGCATGCGGCAGCGTCGCGTTACTCGTCATGACGCAGGCATGTCATATGCAGAAGAGTGTTAACCAACGCAGCTCCTGCCTGCTGCCTTTGCGCTCGCCGGTCTCCACGTTTCCCAGAATGTCTATATCACAGTGTCTAATGGTTGTGTCGTCCAATGCACCTGGAAAGCGGCAGGCACAAGGCGATGCGCCCCACACAAAACTGAAGCGGGCAAGGGTAGAAGAAAGAGCGAAAGACAGGAAGTGCCATGAGCGAGTGCCGTCAGCTACACAGGTGGAGTGACGGGCGACGTCTCCATGTGTACACACGCAACAGCAACATATATATATATATATATATGTGCACATATGTAATCCAATGAGAGGGACCGAGAGCGTTGTTGCCGGGGCTGCTCTCCCTCTGCTGCTCGCACCACGGATTCGAAAAATGCGCCATCGGGAGGTGCCACAACAACCAGATGTGGTAGGGGGTAGCAACAGAGAAAGACCTTTTCTCTTGTTTTCCGTGGACACAATCTGCGGAAAGCCTAGTGCGGTAGAATGCGCCGCAGTAGCGTGCCCATACAACTGCGAAGGTCTTCATACCTCAACGTTCCTCCCCCCACACACATACATGCACACGTTAATGGTGCCCTTTTCGCTTATTCGTTATTCTGGGTGCCTCGCGTGCCCGGACAGGAGAGGGACGATCGATTGGCTCGCACGCGCACCACTTTACACGGAGTTGCCCTTCACTCCCCTCACTGCTTAGATGAAGTTAACAACAGCCGAAACAGAAGTGTCGGCACTTACACGGCTGTGCTCGTTTAAGCGTAAAGGCAAAAAAAGAAAAAAAAACACGCACAGACACGAGGAACACATTTTTCCCCAACTCGTCCATTTCGCCGCCATTGAAAATGGAGTCAAACGCCACTCGATCCCCTGGCCCGCCACAGGCCCCCACCCCGCGGTGCGAGGCAGCCGTAGAGGCACACGCGGTGCAGCGACGCGCCGGTCTAGCCATCCCCGCGTGGCCCCTGCGCCGAACTCCGCCCGCACCCTTGGTGCATCGCTCGCGGGGCGGCGCGGGCGTGTTCACTGTCGCAGGTTGCTCGGACGGCGCTACGTCGTAGGTGCTCGGCCCGGCCATCGCCAGCGGCGGTTCGGGGTCGGAACGGGCTGGGGGGCTGCTCGGCTTCCCCTCGCACACAGGGGGGTGGGGTCGGTGGGCCCCGTGCTGCGAGGCGTGTGTGTGTGTGTGTATCCCTTCCCTCTTCGTCGTGGAGGGGGGTCACAGAAAAATCAGGAACAGCGAAAATGAAAAGGTGACCAGCAGACACAGGCTAAAACACAGACCAAGCAGAGCGATGGATAGAGTACGCCAAAAAAAAAAAAGAAACGGCAACAGCGGCCGTTGTTTCTCTAGGCAAATGGGATACGCAAGACGCGAGACGATGAACGATCATGCGCAGCAGGAGAGGTGTCGCACACACAGACACTTAAAACAACGGCACCAGCAGCAAAACGCACATGCGTTTCTTGTGCTTTGCGTTACTCCTGGGCAGCAGCCAAGAACCGCGCCCAAAGCGCATCGTCGCTCTCGCGATCAGCGTCCGCTGAAAAAGCCTCCACGCGCTCCTGCCCCTTTCGTGCGGCCTTCCGCTTCTGCTGTCGCCGGGCCTTGCGCTGCTTCTCCTCCTGCTCGCGCACGTACGTGGCCACTGTTGCCAGCTGCGTGTGCATCTTCTTCGCAGGCAGCCTGTCAGTCTTGCTCGGTTTCGAAGGCTTGACAGCTTCCTCATCCTTCTCCGCCTCACTACCGCTGTCGAGCTGGTCCTCTTCAGGCGCTTCATTCACGCTTTCCTCGTCCCCGTCATCTGCCTCATCTTGCTCCTCATCGCCACGATGAATGGTGTCATCTACCACGTTGAAGGTGCTGTAGTGCTCAATCAGCTTCATGTGCTTTTCCTGCGGCTGCTCCATCGCATCACGGTGGTGTTTATTGGACTCGAACGGCGGCGCGTTAAACCACGGCAGACGCCCGCGCTGCCAGTCGTACAAGACCATGCGCGCGGCAGCTTCTACGTCCGGCTCACCTCCAGCAACCAGCTTTCCGCGCAGCTTTGCAAGCTTCTCGAGAAAATCAACAACGTCGCGCCATTCTCTGACGCCATAAGTGGCCACAATATCGCCGTGCTTGACAATCTTCAACACGGTATCCACGACATCAGTCTTGTCCGCATTTCCGAGACGCTCCACACGCACGACACCCTTCAGCACCGCCTGAATATCGTTGTTCGACTCCCGGTCGTACACCACGCCGGGGCAGTCGATGAGGAAGATACTGCGTGTCAGAGCAACATACTGCCACACCTTCGTCTCACCAGGAATGGGTGCCACCTTGCAGACGGATTTACGACGTAGCGTGTTAATCAGCGAGCTCTTTCCCACATTTGGGTAACCAATCACACCCACAGAAATCGGCGTCTTGGTGCGCTTGCTGCCGCGGTGCGTTACGTTGTGCAGACGCGCAAACTGCCGGAGTAAAGAAATGACGTTACCTTTGCCAAAAGGGTGATTCACACTGGCATGGAAAGCAATGGTGGGATAGTCCTTGCTGAGAATCTGAAGCCAGCGAGCCGTGGCCCACAGAGGCACTAAATCGCACTTGTTCAACACCAGAACGAAGTGTTTATATTTTTTCTCACGCCGCATGAAATCCTCCAGAAAAGTACTTCGCGTACCCATCGGATCGCGCGCGTCGACGACGTACAGCACTACATCCGAGCTGTCAATCACCTTGTACAGCTCGCACCAAATTCGGTTTGATTGACCCTTGGTCATCAAAATCCCGTTTCTGGTTTTATCGTCGCGATCCTTGTGCACCCCCTTCATCAAATCGCGGTCCTTCTCTTTCTGGTTGCAGTTGTAATAGTCACCTTTGGCGTTGGCCTCTGTCGCCAAGGTTGACATGTCCACAGCATTGAGTCGCACCCGCTTGCGGTTCGCCTTATCACCAAACGTTTTGTCCCACTCCATTTCTTTACGGATGCTTCCGTCAGTGTTCTTCGGCTCTTCAAGAAGGCTCAACGGCAGCTTGGACTGCTTGATGATGACGCTGTACGGGTCTTTATACTTGGCTCCCATTTCTTCGCGGAACTTCTGAAGCGCCTCCTGGCCGATGGTCCGGGTGTTGCCGAACCAACGGCGGTCAGGTGCAATGCGCGCCATCTGCTGCTCAATGCGATCGGATGCTTTGAGCACGCTTCCTTTGATGATGTTGCCCTTTTCGTCACGTTTAATTTTCGACTTGTACATTTTCAGCCGCTTAATGGTGCGCTGATCCCGAAGACTAGTCTTATTTGGGTCGGTGCGCCGGTTTGGGTTGGTAGGGGCGAGAAGCCCCTTTCCGGCCTTTTTGCCTGGCTTGCCCATCCCTTTTGTGGTGCGCTGTGAGAAATCAAGAAAATAAATATTCAAAAGGCTCACCGTTGGATGAACATCCGACCGGCAGGTGCACGACACAGAGAAAAACGCTTTACTGACTGCGCATAAAAAAAGAGTGGTGTTGCAGGCACGTCTGAGGCCAAACGGTAGGTCAGCTTCTTCCTTTGCTACTTGGCAGGGATCCAAGTGCGAGCCAAATTACAAATAATATATTTACATTTTTTTTTCGTGTTTGATAAAAAAAAAACAATAATAATAATCCGAATATCAAATGATAAATCCGGTTGTATATCAGCGTGCGAAGTCATCCATGATAGAGTGAGGGGGAAAGCAAATGCAATATAAACAATAATGATAGACACGGAAAGAGTTCGAAATAATTCAACACAGCAGCGCACAGGCGGCATACTCATTTTTGCTGGCTTTGCCACCACCAAAACCAGGACAAGGTCGTGGAATGATTGGTGCTGTATCTGTGGCGATAGGACACGAACACAAGGATGCGCGCATCTCTGCTTCGGCCACTATGCTCACATCTAGCGTGTGATATTCGTGAATGATGCTGTTGCTCAACCACGAGTGCCACGCTGAGGTATAAGTCTTCGATCGTGCTTTTTTTTTGTCTTTACGCCGTCAATGAACTTTGGAGACAAGATAGATGGCTTCTTGCGACTTTACCGATGAACATATACAGAAAAAACTTTAGTGATCGCCTTTTTCAATGCCGTGCGTAACGCAACATTTCATATATATGTATATATATGTATGCATATATTGATTTTTCTCCTTCGATTGTGCACATGTCGACACACTAGCGCAACAAGAGCGCTTTTCGACACCGATGCCTTCATAATTTTCTCACTTCTTCGTCGTGGCCTTCACAGCATCATCAAACCATGGGTAGTCCCTCGACACCTCCTCCAAATCCTCGCTTGTGATCTCCGTCTCTTTGTCAAGGCCCATGACCTCGTGAATGATGCCGTTGTCGTCCTTGCCACGGAGCTTGCAGCCGAGGCCGATGCACATAAAGTCGAGCAGTCCCTGCATGCCAAACTGCTCAGCTGCCGTCATTGTCAGGAGGTAATGCTTCTGGTTCAGAGGCGAGCAAAGACGCTGGTTGAAGAAATCATTATCCCACTTGTCTGTCACAACGTAAGAGAAATCACGGTAAATGCATGGGCGAGTCAGCTGGCTAGCGGCATGGCCATCTACGCCATAGTGGACCGCCCAGCGAATAAGGTGCTCCAGCACCGCGGCTGGGTAGCCAAACTCTGGGATCTCGCCCTCGGCTTCCTCAATGAACGGGCACTGTTTGATGTAGTTTTTCGACACCTCGATGTACTTGCCATCGTCACAGTGGACAATGATATAAAGGTCGCGGTCTACTTTGAACTCGCCGTTTGGGCCCTTTAGCACCAGACGAATATCCATAGCGCCTTCGTCAGCCATTGTTGAGACGATGGGTGAAAATGAAAGGTATAACTGTAAACACGTTTCCTTTCAAGCGGCTCTTGAGCAGAAACAGAGTATGTCGAGAGAAAAAACGACTTCGTTCTCTTCTTGCACAGCTGGGAACACAGTGCACGTCGAAAGAAAGCCAAGAGGTCAGGAAGTAAGAGGGCAAGTGAGTGGGAGTGGAGAAGCGACCATCTGCGGCGCCGGATGCGTCAGAAAGTCATAAGGACAGCGAGGGCGGTGAAGTGAACTTGCCCGCGCCTCCGCTAACCAAGGCGCTCTCAAGAGACGATGTGTATTGCTTGTCGTAATTCGAGTCCAATATCAGAGAGCGGGGCTTTGTAAGAATTCGCCAGCGACACCGTTTTTCAGCAAAGAAATAGGACTAAGGATGAAAGCGGCAAAAAAAAAAAACGCTTTTCACATGCGGCGAGACGCACGCGTAAGCGCCCCTGGCACGAAAACGCTTCTGTATCCGGCGGAAACGTTTCCACAATGCGGGGTGCCGGCCTGGCTGCCCCGGGGCTCTCTCACCCGCCCCCTTCAGCGTCGTTTCCTTGCCCTCCTCTCGCGGGCGGGGGTGTGGCCCAGGCGGCGGCGCCTGGTTGGCGGGCGGCCCCTCTTTTTGCCGTCCACGGGGCGCGTGGCGTGGTGGGCCTGGGCCCCCGGTCCCCCGACATGCCGCCAACCCACGGCGCGAGGCAGCCGTAGAGGCACACGCGGTGCAGCGATGCGCCGGTCTAGCCATCCCCGCGTGGCCCCTGCGCCGAACTCCGCCCGCACCCTTGGTGCATCGCTCGCGGGGCGGCGCGGGCGTGTTCACTGTCGCAGGTTGCTCGGACGGCGCTACGTCGTAGGTGCTCGGCCCGGCCATCGCCAGCGGCGGTTCGGGGTTGGAACGGGCTGGGGGGCTGCTCGGCTTCCCCTCGCACACAGGGGGGTGGGGTCGGTGGGCCCCGTGCTGCGGGGCGTGTGTGTGTGTGTGTATCCCTTCCCTCTTCGTCGTGGAGGGGGGTGCGCGGAAAAGTCGGGCTAGGGTGGGGTTTGGGGTGGGTGGTGTGGGAGGGGGGTGGGGCGGG
>NC_018232.1:137802-143904 GCF_000227135.1 Leishmania donovani | reverse complement strand
GGGGGCGTTCGTGCGGGCGGGCGGGTGGGGCGGCGCGCCCCGCGCGCGAAGCGTTCGCCCCGCCCGCGGCTTTCGTTTTTGTTTTTGTCAATCTCTGTGGGGGGGGCGGCGTGCCGAGGCCAAAGCCGAAAACGGGAAAAACTGCACAGGAGGCCGCATGCCCGGCTTACATGGGCAGCAGGTCGATCGCCATTTCGGCAGGGACACCGGCCGACACGAGTGCTGGTGCGGCCCGTGCGGCCGAGAGTCCCTGCCGCTCCGCAACGGAGATCATTACATGCACCACCGTGCGCCACGCACCGGGGTCGCCTGCCGCGCCGTTGTCGCAGCTTCGCGCGCTGTCGACGTCAGAGGCGTACCCGGCGCGTGGGCGGGCCAGGTCCATGGTGCTCGCGAGGATGTTCTCCTTGACAAGGATGCCATCAAGTGCCGCCGCCTCGTCCTGCGGTGTCATGGGCATACGGCGGCGCCGCCGGAGGCTGACGGAGTAGCCGACAAGGAGCTGGAGCATCTCGTCCATGCGAGACTGACTGCGGCCGACGAGGGGAGCCATCGAGTGTGCCACCTCGTCAAACAGCTCCGCGCGCACCGGCAGCTCTGCCGCGGCAGTGCCGGCCGGCCAGCGCGGAAAAAACGAGGCCATGACTGCTGTCGCCAGGCTCAGCTCCTTCAGCGTGGTGCGCGGCGCGGCGCACATGTGGCGGACTTGTGCCTGCGCCGCTGACCAACCGTCGCTGCGCGATGCAGCGGCGGAGAGTAGGGCAATGAGATGCGCATATCGAGACACGACCGGCGCATGCGTGGCGCACAGGTCAACCGTCTCGGCGTCTCGCCGGAGTGCGGCCCATAGTATCATGGATTCCCACACGCCGCCTTGGTTGCGTGTGCAGCGGATCGGTGTCGCCGGATGCACGCCGCTGCTGTTGCCGTTCACCTGGGTGTGCGCATGCGCTGCTTCTGACTCCGCCGTGCTCATTCGAATTAGGTGTCGGAGAGCGCGCGCGCAATGGTTGTAGTTCTCCGACGTGCGGAGCGCAGAGGCGGCACGGCTGTCCCTTGTCGGCTGCAAGAAGAGTTGCAGCACGGACCAGTGAGTGTAGCAGTTGACAAGCAGGACCGGCAGCGTACGGTAGAAGTGCATGGCTTCCGTGTGGTGCCCCGTGGCGGCGAGGGCGACCATGGCGTGGTTGTAGATAGCGGCGTGGCGCTTGTCGCGTTCGCTCAGAATCGTGCCCGTTGCCACTGTGAGGCGGTCGGCGTCGCGCGCTGCTCGCACGCATTCCTCCACCTTCGCCTGAACAGACTTGTCGCTGACTTGCCACCTTGCGGGAGCATCGCTGTCGGGACGCTTGGTGTTGCTGTCGTTGCGCGACCCCGAAGACGCGACCTGCAGCGCCAGCGGGTCGCCGTAGAAGAAAAGCAGCACCATCCACGGCTGCTCTGCGGCTTTAAGGATGGACATCAGGCGCCCCGTTGTCACCGCGTCGGCGCAGCAGTTGCCCTCCCCTGCCGCTTGCGCCGCAGCAGGCGCTGCGTCAGTTGCAGCAGCTAGTTCCAGCACCGCCCCGACTGCATCCCGCCAGCGGCTAGCTGGACAGACAGACAAGTAAGTGTCCATGATTAGCCGCAGCGCCGTCGCGGACACGCGCTGCTGCTGCTGCTGCCCCTCTGCACCGGCCAAGGGCACCTTGCTCGACAGCACAATCAGGCGGCGCAGACGATCCACCCACTCGAACACATGATTCCGCTCGGCATTGGCACTGTCACTTACTTGCCGCGCCCCCACGGCCGCTCGGTGGCGCATGTCCACCGCCTCCAGCACCCCGCGCAGCCAATCGAGAGAGGCAGTGCCGCCCGCGGCGGCGGTGGCGTCGTCCAGGACGCGAGAGAGCGGGGCTGCATCGGCCAGCGCCCACGCGCACCGCCACCCGTCGCGACGCAGCGGCGCCACGCGGTGCATCACAGCGCGAAAAGCGCTACCATCATCGCCGCACAGAGCGAGCGCCTCCTGCACATGACCCGCCGCGACGAGGCCGACACAGCAGTCAACGCGCGCCTCCCAGTTTATGTTCGACTGAGCCGATGACGACGACGACGGCGACACTGCTGTGCTCTGTAGTGTGAGCTCCTCCAGCAGGAGAAGCGGCAGCTCTGGGCTTACCGTGGCGAGCAGCGGGGAGCGCATCGGGTAGCGGTAGTGGCGTGCCGACAAGGGAATGTCAGACACCTTGGCCTCAACAAGGCACTGCACCTGCTCCAGCAGCAGCTGCTGCAGCACACTCATCTCGCTGAGCTGCACATCGGAGAGGAGGCTGCCGGAGTTACAGCTGCGAGTCGCATGCTGTGGCGGCCGATCTTGCAGGGAGCGCGTGCGACTGCTTTTCTTTCCCGGCTGCTTGCGCTGCGCGTCTGCACTGCCGCTTATGCCGTCCGGACTGCAAGACGCCGTGGGCGCTGCGTACATGGCCTTCTCGCTTGCTTGCGCATACTGCCGTACAATGTGCTCCAGCAGCTCCGCCTTGTCAGCAGTGGTGCCTTCACGCAGCAGTGACCAACGCGCCTCGCGGAGGACGGGGAGGGCATCGGGATGCAGCTGCGCGCTTGGCAGCCCGCGCAGCTGCACAGCACACAGTTGGTCGAAGAGGCGACATCGAGCGACGAGCGATGCGGGCGTCGCATTAGTGCGCGTCGCGTACGCCCGCAGCGCGTGAAGCCACGTGGACGACATCAGAACTAAACAAACAACAACGGAAAGACGGAGAGAGAGAGTGTGAAAGACGCCGGATGCTCTAAAAGGGCGACAGAGAAAAGAAGAACGGCGTCGAGCGGCGCCGACACACGCACCACGGACTCCTCCGGAGGTGACACGAGGGAGAGAGGGAGGGAGGTCGTGTTGGAAGAAGACTCAGAGTCGAAGGCACACAAGACATGCAATGCATGAGGGATGGGGTGAGGGGAGGGTCTCCTTCTCTCAAACGAAGGCGCACCCGCGTCAAGGACGGGCGTGCGTCACAACTCACCGTCGCGTGTGTGTGCTGCACCGCTTCATTTTGTTCTTGCTCCACTGCCCCCGCCCCGCCCCCACCAGCCATGCCCAGGCTACGCACCCGTTGCCGAAACGGTGCTCACACACGCGCATCAATGTGTGCAATGGAGCGGGCCGGCGACGACATGCTGGGTGGTGGTCGTGGGCGCACACAGGCATGCATCCATGAAGAACAAGGTGCGCTGCTGTCGAACGCGAAGGGGGCGCCGCCACATCACACTAGACTGCTCAGGTGCGCTTCACCTTCGTCTTGAGGCGGTGGGCGCGCACCTCGGCGAGCTCCTCTTTCGTGTGCCGCGGCGCCAACTCTCCCGGCACCGTCGCCTTCCCGCTTGCCGCGACCTGCCTCAGCCACGCGTCTACCTCCGCTGCTGTGGCCCACCGCGTCTCCTCGTGCCGGAACCCGTCCTGGGTGCGGCGCAGCTCGTAGAGTCCCGCGTGCGCTGCCTCGTTGCCTCTGAAAGACGATGAAGTGGCAGCGGTGGCCTCTGGGGGCAGCCGCACCCACCAACCGTCGCCGACGTAACGCCCGACGCGCCAGTCGCTGTAGACGTCGAACTCGAAAGGCGTACCATCGGCACGGTAGCCGTGGACGGTCAGCGATGGCGCAGCAACCGCGTCGTGCGGCGCCACGTTATCGTCGCCGCCGTGGTCGTCCGGGTGCTCAAACAAGACCTCCATCACCGCCGCGCCGCGGCGGTTGAACCGCGTGCAGAACTTGTTGCCACGGCCGCAGTAGGAGTTGTCCGCGTCTATGATCGTGAAGCCGCCGGGCTGGCGGATGATGGCGGGGGTGTCGCCGACCGGCTGGTGCCCGGCGCACACGGTGTGGATGCCGGACTGGAGAAGGTAGGCGGCAACAGTGAGAGGTATGTAGTGAGGGCCGTCTGCGTTCATCACCGTCCCCACCGCGATCGAGTGCGGGGCCACAACGCGGGGGTACACGTACGCGCGCAGCGCCTCGCCGCGCAGGGCAGCGCCGTTCACCCAATCGGAGAAGGCAGCCGCTTTAAACTGCTCCAAGGCAGCGAGCCAGCCCAGCGCCGAGGTCGCCGAGGACGCAGTCGGCGTGGTCGTCACCTCCTGCGGAGCGACCTCTGGCAGCCACCACTGCCCAACGGCCACCTGCTCCGCGTAGGAGGTCGCCTCCAGGCTTGGCACAAAGCCGGCGTTGCTGGCGTTCACGCCTCCGTGGACGAAAAGGACGCCGTCCAGGACGACGCTGAGAACGCCAGCGCGGATGTACTCGTAGTAGACGCCTCCGGGCTGCGCGGCAGTGAAGAACGAGGCGGCGACCACGGCGTCTTCGTCATACGCAATGCCGTCCCTCATAGCCTCCGCACCAGCGGCGGGGGGTGCCGCCGCCACCGCCCCACACCCTTCGGCCATCATGGCCGCCATCTCGCGCAGCTCCTGCCGCCGGTGGGCAAAGGCGTTCGGGCCGCCGAGCTTGTACTGCAATGCCCACTGCAGGAAAGAAACGGCGTCTGTGCGCAGGGTATCGCCGCTGCTGCCGCAAGAGGCGCCGCCATACGGGCTTGATGCGGCGTGCCCTGCGCCGTCCTGGCGTTGCGCTTCTTGTCGCTGTCGCTGCTCCAGTAGGAAGTCTCGGTACCGCAGCGCTTCCGTCAGCGACGCCGCCCTGACGGTCTTCATCGATGGCGGCGTTAGCGTGAAGACGGTGTCCTCGGCTGCGTCGGGGGCCATGCCCTCGACCTCGCACGCCATGCGTGGGTACATGGCCATCTTGTTCACGTCCCGGTTCCCAAGCAGCAGGTGCACGCGTGATGGGAAGCGGCGCTTGAAGTCGAGCAGCGCCTTGCCGAACGTGATGTCGTTGCCGTGGTCGAAGGCGTCGCCACCAAAGACGAAGTGTGAGGTCGCGTCTTGGAAGCCTAGACGATAGCGAGAGAGGTCTACAAGACGGCAATACTCCGGCTCGTAGGCATCCGTGACGGCAGGCGTGGTGGTGGTGCCCAGTGCTTGCGTGCTGGCAGCAGCATCGCTTGCTGGGAACGCCCCCGAGGGGGCCGGAAGCACGGCAGAGGACAAGGGGGCCCACCGACCATTCGCGACTCTCGAGCCGTTGCTGCCCCCGGCGAAAGGGCGGGGAGGGTTGGAGGAGACCGCAGCCTCCGCCGGTTCCCACCGAAGCACTCGTGAGATACAGACGAAGCGCTGAAAGTACGCGAAGTCCCCCTCGACATCCGTCACGTAGCTGATTCGGCGATATCGCCACAGACCTCGCCGGAGCATAGCGAGCACCTGGAGGGCGTGTGGGTCACCGGAACGCGTGTGCCACCTCCGGCAGTGCCTCCGTCACACACACACACACACACACAGAGCGAGAGAGAGGGCTGCAGACGCGCGGGGAGGGGGTGGGTGGTCGAGTAGCGCGAAGAGGCCCTTAGCTTTCGAGAGGAGAGGAGGCTGCAGAGAGACGGTGCGGAGGTCAGCATTTGTGCACGGCATACGCGCACGCCCGTTCCTTCGCCAGCGCGCGCGCGAGAGAGAGCGAGAGAGAAGAGGGTCAAGGTGTAGAGGAGCGAGTAAGGGACCGCGCCACCAGCGGCACACACGCATGGACCGGCAATCCAAAATACGGAGAGGCGTGCGCGGCCGTGCCGCACGCCGCCGAAGAGGACTGGACGGAAGGGCCGCACCCCAACTTGACTTCGCCTCCGCCCCCTGGTTAGGCGCTACTGTGGCGCTGGAGACGCTGAGGAAGCTCTGCGGGGCCAGACGGCAGACTTCGTCCCAGCTGCTGGCCGTCTTCCCAGCGAGGAGCCGGCGATGATTCACCAAAGGTGCGACGTAGCGGGAAAAAGGGTAGCAAGCCGGACTGCGTCGTCGGCCGTGCTGGACGCAGCGGAAGGAGAGCCCCTTCGGCCCGTCATGCCGTGTTGAGGAGCGTCCGTTCGCGATGAGGCCCCCCCTCCCCTCAGTTGGCGAGGCAGACGGATCCAACGGCGCGCATATTTGTGTGTGTGTGTGTGTGTGTGTGCGGAAGGGACTTTTGCGGCAAGAGTCGCACGAGGGCGTTGGCGGCACATTTT
>NC_018232.1:115401-136846 GCF_000227135.1 Leishmania donovani | reverse complement strand
CCGATGGACCCAGGGAGGATGGGGTACGGCCTGCCACCTGTGCAGTCTTCGGGTGATCTATGCAAACATGAGAGAGAGGGTATGCCGGCTGTGCTGCGCCAGCCCGTACACGCGGGCTGTCGTTCGGGCCCAACCAGACGAACTCGCCTCCGGTCGCGGCCCCGTCTGGACGAGGAACGTCATCGCCGAAGAGTGGATGCTGGAGCTGCTCGCTGAGGAAGGTGCTTGCGAGGGGAGCAGAGGGTAGAGAGGGGCGGGGTGCAGTAGTGGTGCGCGGAGAAGGTCTCCTGTCCTTCCATGAGACGGCGGGCAGCTGCTCACGGACTGGCTGTGGAAGGCACAGGAGGTCGTAACGGCAGAGTGCGATGGGTGGACGGCCGCATTCGCTGCCCAAGGCGAGTCTTCACCGCAGTACACATAAGCGTGTCTTCGAAGCGAGTTCGATACCACTGCTGGGAAAAGGGCAGCGGTGGCGTGCTTGCATGTGTACCCGCCGGGGTCGGCAACGCCGACCAACGTGTGCAGATGCGTGTGGAGAGGAAGACACTCGCGGGCCCGGCCACAAGTGCACTAGCGAGCGCGGTGATAGGCGGTCGCACCGGCGGAAGGGCACACAAACACACACACACACACACAGGTGCTGCGCGAGCGCGGAGATTCGGCTGCACCACCCCCTCCCCCAAGCAGACCGCGCAGGTGAATCGAATGGACAGCGGCTATAATGTAGGAGGACGGTGGGCTTGAGGAGAGTCACCATTACGTGACGCGGTCACGGCACCCCATCACGCGCTCTTCTCCATCGCTGCGCATGTACATGTGCCGCGGTTCGTGGGCTGGTGCTATACATATGAAAGGGAGAGGCAGGATGCCGAAACAGGGCGCGTGCGCTTGATCACCCGTGATCGCGTGGCTACACGGTGACACCGTAGACCGTAATGATACAGTACATGGCTTTGTTCTCCGCCTTGTACACGTAGCACGCATCACTCGTTGGGTTCCATGAGCACGACGAGATCATCTGCACGCCAGCGCCGTTTTTCTGGAGGATCGTGACGAGGACGACGTACTTGCGCGGCAGCTTCGCTTCCTGCGTCAGCCGCTGCACCACCTGATCAGAGATGGCGGAGACGAGGCCGGCGATCTTGCTGTGTTGATAGCGCGTTTCGCGGCTGAAGAGCGCGTTGACGACGTCTTCGCAGATGACGGAGGCGTCATCGGCCAACGTGATGCGGTCGTCGGAGGCCATTCTAAACACCAAACAGCAACATAAAAGGAAGAAGCAGCGCAGTCGACCAAAAAAAAAAAGACAGCGGCGGGTGATGGGGTGCAGCCTCAAGTGCGCGTGCGTGCATGCGCGCGTGTATATATATATATATATGTATATATGCGTGTGTTGCACATCACACACATACAGGGGAAAAACTGAGCCGATCAGCCCGTGGACGGGCAGTTTCCCAATGTGCGCACACGCGTATGGTGGCTCCTTCTCACCTTCGTTTCTTCTGCGTGCTACTGGCGCGTTGTGCGTGTGTGCCGGTGAAGGTGGCCGAGCGTGTCGGAAAGTGGCGTTCCTTCAAGGAGATGCGCAGCGGAGACGCGAGATGACAACGAAAAAGTAGAAGTCGTATAGAGGTGAGAGCGTGTGCATGCGTATGTGCGTGTTGGGGCGGGGGAGGAAGGGAGGAAGGGAGGAAGGGGGTGGGGTGGGACAGGGTGGCAAGCATGGCTATGTGGTACAGGCGTTTCGGTGCGATCGTGGGCAGCTCGGAACAGCATCGTCCTGATGGAATGCAATGTGCGGCTGGGGAGTCCAGACAAAAGGCATACGGGCGCACAAACACAAGGATGTACTGCAGGACGACAACGACAGTGGCCGCGGACGCGATGAAGAGGATTACTGCCATTTATCTATCTCGCGCGCGGCACTTCACAGAGTACACGCGTCTCTGACGAACGTCCGGCAGGGAGGTGCGCAGCTACGTCGATATCTCATACAAGGAGAGAAAACAGAAAGGTAAACACTATCTATGTGCTGCACAAAGGCACTGTCGACACAGGATGGCGCACACCATACCGAGCCGGCGTCGGATGCACTCGAGCCCGTCCCTCCCCCACCTCACCCCCTGCATCCGTGTCTGCCTCTCTGTGTGCTGAATACCTGAAAGGCTGTTGCCAATGTCCACAGCGCTGCCACGCACACCCGGCACAACTCCAGCAGCGTTACAGCATGTTCGCTGCGACGAGTTGGTCGATGCAGCCCTGCACGTAGCTCTCCCGCCGGGGGTCAAGGTGCATGGCTGTCTGGTAGTGCTGCAGGGCCTCGTGTGGACGCCGCAGACACACCATGCATTCCGCCAAGGTCACGTACACGACAGCCTCGCCAGGGCACTCCACCAGCAGCGCCTTGAGCTCCTCCAGCGCTTGCAGCGGCTGATCGAGCCGCAGCAGGACGTCGGCGCGCTGCCGTCGCGCTGTGACGTTGTTCGGGTGCCGCTCCAGCGACTCTGTGTAAAGCCGCAGCGCCGTCTTGAGGTCGGCAAGCGACTTGCCCTGGCGGTGGTACGTCAGAGCGAAGCGGTTGATGATGGCCGGGGTCGGGTTCAGCTTCACTGCCTCCTTGTAGTACCCCCGCGCCTTGTCGATCTGCTCCTCCCTCATGAAGCGCTCCCCGAGGCCGGCGTAGGCGATGTAGAGCGACGCATCCACGGCGAGCGCCGCCTTGAACGCTGCCTCTGCCTCTGCCTTGCTGTCTTGGCCGAGCAGCTCGTACCCGTGCAGGGCGTGCGCGTACGCCAGCGTCGGCGCCACCTGCACAGCCCGCTTCAGCATTACCAAGGCGTCGCGAGGGTCCTTGATGAGACTGTATGCGTTGGCGACGACACACAGGGTGGTGGCACTGAGCGGCTCGGCGTCGGTGAGCCGTTGCGCAAGGCTGCCAAGCGCACTCTCGCTTTTCAGGTGCCACAAAGCCGTGCTGTAGAAGATGAGTGCCGGGCTCATCAGCTCCCACGGCGCGGTACGCAGCAGCTGCTCGAAGGCGTCCGCACTCTCCTGAATATCGCCGTTGTGGAAGTGGGCGAGGGCGAGCTGGCGGAGCAGCCAAGGCGATGCGGTGGATGCCACGGCCCCTGTTGCTGCGCTGCCGCCACCTTGGTTCTTCCACAGCGGCGCAGAAGAGGAGGAGGACGAACGCATCATACCAGCACGCGCTGAGCCGTGCAGGCTCGCCACCGTGGACGACGACGCCGACCCCAGCGCTGCCGCTGCCGCTGCCGCTCGCTGTTGCTGCTGCTCTTGGGCAAGCAGCGCATGAAGGGTTTCCACTGCCTCTGGGCAGCGGTAGGTAATGCCGAGGAAGGCAGCGTGCAGGAACGGCCGCAGGTGCTGCTGTGCGCACCGCCGCTGCTGTGCCGTGAGACAAGGGGCTGGCAGCGTCACCGCCGACGGACCTGCTCGCACCAGCTGCGTGGCATGCGGTGAAACAGAGGCAGCGCTATGGTTACCACCACCGCCGCTAGCGAGAGCAGCAACAGCAGCGGCGCTGCGTGGAGCACGCTGCTCCTCGTCGTCTGCATCGGCGTCCACATCGACAGCGATGTCGGTGGCGTCTCGGCCGCGACGCTGCGGAGGTCGTTGGCGCTGCTGTGGTGGCTCCGTGACATCGACCTCCGCTCTATCTTCTTCCTCGATCAGTGACTCCTTCACAGCAAGTAGTGACTGCACCACCTGCTCCGACGGCCACGCCAAGTGCACGTACTCGTGGAACGCATCGAGACGAAGCGGGTGGGCCACGTAGGCGCGGCGCAGGTGCTCAGCCGCGATCGGGTGCCGCTGGCGATGCTTCTCGCACAGACCCAACCAGTAGAGCACCTGCGAAGTGCGCGCCTCCGTCACGAAGGCACAGGTCCGCAGCTGTCTCTCCGTGGTACGTACTGCTGCCGCCACACCAGCGTCGTCTTCCTCGCTCGTATCACTGCGCCCGGCCACCTGCTGCTGCTGCTGCTGGCGAAGCTGCTGCAGCCTCCGCCGAAGAACGCTAGAGATTGTGGTGACTTGATGGCACACGTACAGCAGCTGCGAGAGCACCTTGGCGCCGTCCTCGTAGTGCTGCGTGCGGTAGCAGCACACACCGAGGAGGTACTGGCAGTCCCACTGCGACTGCAGGTCAACCGTCTCGTAGCCGAGCTCGAACTCGTCCGAGGTGACGTTGTTCTCGTTGCTCGAAGCTGAGAACGTCGCAGCTGCTGCCGTCGAGGACATGCCCGACGAAAACGGATGCTGCGGCGGATGCACGCCGTAAGAGGCTGTCCAGGTGCGGCGAGCGTCGAAGGGAAGGAAGCCGCTGCCCACCCCCCCTGCCGCTCCGCCAGCAGCACTTGTAGAAGCACCAGCCGTCCATGGTCGTGTCACATGCAGCTCCAGGAAAGGGTAGTAGTGTTGCAGCAGCCGGTACGCCGTCCCGGCCGCCCCACTGACAGTGTAGCAGTGAGCGAGCAGGTGCAGGTGCGCGTAGGACGCCTCCAGGTCGAAGAGACGCTGCGCAAGCTCGATGGCGTCCGTGTACAGGTACCCGGAGAGGCTCTCCTGCACACTGGCGTTGAGGCTGCTCAGAACATCGATCGAGATGAACGAGAGAGGCGGCGAAGCCGCGGAGGAGGCAGACGGCAGCGGCGGCGTGGCGACATCGGGGGTGGCGCGTGGCGCAGACGTACGCGACGCTGGGGGGGCCGCCGCACGTGACGCTGCTGGATCGGCGTAGACGGAGCCGTATGTATGCGCGCGAACACGCGTGCTACCGCCACCGCGGCGCGAGTGGCTCGATGTGTAGATCGGCGATGACGACGGCGATGATTCGGATGGTTGGTACGACGACCCTCGCGAATACGCGCCGCTGCCTGTCCCGCGGTAAGTTCCAGGAGAAGCGCGCGCGTGCGGATAAGCGGTGGAGGCGTTGGACGAGGGCGGCGGCGGCGTTGCTGACATTGTCAAGGTGTGGCCTCTCCTAGGTTTCTCTCGCTCCGTTGCCAGACTTGACCGGCGGAGTAGGCAGTATTGTGGGCCTCTTTGAGATGAACGGGGGTGATAGGGCGTTCCTGTGGTGCGTGTGCGTGTGGAAGGGGGGGGGGAGTGCGGTGGAAGAGGGGAGAGGAAAGGGTGGCGTAGGATAGAGACGAAGGCAGACGTTCATGACGGTAAGCCGCGAAGCTAGCGGCAGCGCGAGAAGGAGATCGCCAGGGAGAAGCATCCACATCAACGCGCGCGCCCCTTCCCCTCTACCCGACATGCATGTCGACTTCGTGTGGCGGGAGAGGCGCTCGAGCATCGTCGCACCATGTCGCATCGTTATCTTCTCCGCATCGAGAGTTCGGCTCACACGACAAGAGCAACGCGCCGATAAGCAGTTCGCGTTTTCTCTGTTCCTGATTTTTCTGTGACCCCCCTCCACGACGAAGAGGGAAGGGATACACACACACACACACGCCTCGCAGCACGGGGCCCACCGACCCCACCCCCCTGTGTGCGAGGGGAAGCCGAGCAGCCCCCCCAGCCCGTTCCGACCCCGAACCGCCGCTGGCGATGGCCGGGCCGAGCACCTACGACGTAGCGCCGTCCGAGCAACCTGCGACAGTGAACACGCCCGCGCCGCCCCGCGAGCGATGCACCAAGGGTGCGGGCGGAGTTCGGCGCAGGGGCCACGCGGGGATGGCTAGACCGGCGCATCGCTGCACCGCGTGTGCCTCTACGGCTGCCTCGCGCCGTGGGTTGGCGGCCTGTGACGGACTAGGGATGGGAAGGGGGGACACGATTGAGTGGCGTGGCGCTTGAACTCATGTGCCGTCGGGCAGAGTGCGGACACACGCTGGAAAGGAGAAAGATGCAAATCTATAGTTCTGCGGATATAACACACACACACACACACGCATACATACACACACATTTCCCTGGCGTAAGCAGCAGCAGCGACAGCAGCTGCGTGTGTATATGTGTATGCCTACTGCGCTTACGCAGACGACGTCACAGCGCCTTGTTTCTCAGCGCCGCTCGCCACGTTTTGCGGGTCGCTGTCGGCGGACGTCGGCTGAGACGGCGGCTTGTGTTCGATGCGCGCCACCTCCGAGTAGCCTTGCGTATTGCGAATGTGGTAGAGCACGTTGGCGTTGTTGAACATGCCGTCCTTCAGCGACACCAGAAGGAACTGTGAATGGGGGAAGTAAAGCTGCAGCATGCGGCCAATGTTCTGGGTGTGGCTGGGGTCGAGGGCAGCGTCCACCTCGTCCAGGATGTACAGCGGTGCGGGGCGAACGCGCAGGATGGCCAGTATGAGGCACAACGCCAGCAGCGAGCGTTGACCACCGCTGAGCTCGGAAAGTGATTCCCTCGGCTTCCCGTTGAAGGAGACACGGACACTGAGGCCGCTGAGATGGTTCGCCGCGTCGCGTTCCTCCAGCAACTGCGCCGTCGCGCCAGGCAGACACGTGGCAAAGAGCTTACCGAAGATGGAGCTGACGACGCCAACCATGCGATCCAGCGCGCCCCACTTCTTCGACTCGATCTCGGTGATGCAGCGCTGGATCGCCTCCTTGTCCTCGCCAAGGGCGGTGCGCTGCTTGACGAGCTCCTCGTACTCGCGGCGCCGCTCCTCGTACAGGATAGCAGACTTTTGCGAGAGTTTGCTCGACATCACGGCAGCACGCGCTTCGACGTCGCGCAGCTCCTGCAGGATGGCCGCCGTGCGCGCCGCGTCGCTGAAGTCGTATGGGCCACCTGGTTGATTGAATGCGGCCCGCGCCTCGAGGAGCCAGCTGTAGCGCTGCTCCGCCTCATGAACGTGGCGGCGCAGACTCTCGAGGCACCGGCTCTGCTCTCGCAGCTCCACTTCGCCATTCTTGACCAGGTTATCCAGCGTGACCTTGCGCTCCGCGAGGCGCGTCAGCTCCTCCTGGGCGTCGTCGATATCTTTTTCCAGCCGCTGGCGCCGCTCCTCGTTCTGCTTAGAGCGCGCCTGCACCGCCGCCAGCTGCTGCGTCACCTCCTCGACCTGCGCCGCCAGCTTCAGCTTCTGACTCTGTTGCTGCACCATATCCTCCTCCGTGTCTTGTGTCTTGCGAGACAAGTCCGCCGCCTGCTGCTCCATGTCTGCCTCGAGTCGCTCAAACTCCGCCGCGCCGCGCTCCTCGTCGGCCGTCAGCCGCGCCACGTGGGCCTCCGCTGCGGCGAGTTGATCTTCCATTTCCTGTCGCACCGAGTTCAGGTCTGTCGTCTGAGCCTGCGTGGCCAACTCGCGCTGCCTTGCCTGCAGGACCTCCACCTTCTCGCGCGCCTCGGCGAGCGCGGTCCGCTCGCGCTCCATCTGCTCCGTCAGCTCGGCCGCACCGCTCTGCACACTGTTAGCGGCGACGATGTAGCGCTGCTTCGACAGCTCCGCCGCCTCCTCCGCTGCCTTGTATACCTGGATGTCGTGCTGGTGCTGCCGGAGCGTGTCGCGCAGGGCGGCGTACTCGACTTCCAGCGCGCGCGTGCGTTGCTGCAGCGCCTTGAGCGGCTGTTTCTGAGCGGTGTACGTCTTGAGGTCGGCGAAAACGTCGCGTAGCTGCCGCGTCGACCCGCCCGTCATCAAGCCGTTCGGCTCGGCCACCTCGCCCTCGACGGTGACGGCCTTCGCTTTAATGGACGGGTTGTAGGCCAGCTCCTGCGCAAGCCGCAAGCTGGAGCACACAAGGAAGTTGCCAAACACGAAGTCCGCAAGAGCGTTGAGCTGCTGCTGCTGCTGATGGGATGAGGCCTCCTGCACCGTCACCAAGTCCCGTGCGCGGTGCACCCAGCCACCCTGCTGCTCGGCAATGAGCCGCGCCGTCTGCAGCTTCGCGCCATCGATAAAGAAGTGTGTTGGCTGACGCTGCAACTTGTCCAGGGCAAAGAACGCGGTGCGCTGTCGCAGCCCACTGCGGATGATGGCTTCAGCGACGCGATCGTCCGTGACGACGACGCGTAGCAGCTGGTTCTGGGCGCCAACCATGAGCCCCAGCGCATGCTGCGGATCGGTCGGAGTGATGAGTTGGCCGACACGCCCAAGCACCTTGTCTTCCGTGTCGGGTGGGCAGGCGTAGCGGTTGTAGTCGAGGTCGTAGTTGCGCGCGGTCGCCGTGCTCACCTGCCGCTGGAAGTTCTCGTACTCGGCCTGGTACTCACGCTTCAGCGACGAGATCTCGGCCTCGAGGGCCTCCTTGCGCTCCTGCTTCAGCGCCAAAGGGGTGTACACCGCCTTTGCCTTCTCGAGAGACGCGGCTGCCTTGGCGTACTCGTGCTCTAGGTGCCGCACGCGGCCGTTCTCCTCGGCCTGGTGCGCCTCGACTCGCCGCTGCTGCTTCACCAGCTCCTCAAGCCGCTCTGTGGCGCGGCGCACGCGCGACTGCTGCTCGATGAGCTGCAGGTCCACCTGCTGCCGTTCCTCGGCGAGCGAGACGCCCGAGGCACCGGCCTGCACGCCGGATCGGAGGAGCTTGAGGCCCTTCTTCAGCCTTGCGCACGTTTCTTTGCCCGCCCTAATCTGCGCGAGCAGCTGCTCGTGCTGCCGCTGCCGTGCCGCGAAGGCCGCCTGCCTGCTGCTCTGCCGCTCCTGCTCCTTCCGCAGACTCTTGAGCTGTGTCTCGAGTTGCTCCAGCGACTGGGTGCAGTTGCACAGCTGGCCTTCGAGGCGGCTATGCGCCTTCTTCAGTTCATCTTCCTCTTCGTGCAGCGCGATGGCTGCATCGCTCGGAGCGCTGAGGGAGTCCTGCAGCTGCAGGAGTCGACGCGCTGCCTCCTCTTCCTGGCGCGGCAGTGCCTGCAGCTGCGTCTTCGCGTTCTGAACGTCGGCCTTGCGTGCCTCCATCGCCGCCTCCGCCTCTGTGTGCTGCGTGCGATGCGTGTAGTAGTCCAGCGCGACACGGAAGCGCGCCTTTTCCTCCATCTTCTCTCGCTTCTGCATGAACGTGTTGTACTCTTCCTGGTCGGCCCGCATCGTCTCCAGCAGCGGTCGGATCTGCGCCTCGATGTTCGTGTCGATCTCCTCCATCTTCCGCTCCTTGTTGCGAATAAGCGTCTCGGCGGTGCGGCGGCGATGATCAAAGGCCTTCGTGCCGACCGCCTCCTCGATGAGGGACAGGATGTCCTGCGAGCGCATGCCGATCAGCTTGTGCACGGTCCCCTGCAGGATCATGAAGTGGGGGTTGTCGACGTTCAAGCTGATGCTCTCGAAGAAGCGCTTCACCTTGCTCTGCAGCGACACGTTGTTGTTGAAGAAGAACTGCTGCCTCCCACCGAGCTTGATCTGACGGCCAATGGTGATGAGCGGGTACTCCTCGCAGCTGTAGCCCGGCGGGGCGGAGGCGGGGTCATCGTTCACGAATTCGATCGTCACCCGCGCCGCGTGCACGCCGGTCGTGCCGGCGCGGAAAATCAGCTCCCGCGGGTCCTCGGCGCGCACGCGCTTCAAGTTGGTGATACCCATGACGAAACAGATGGCGTCGAAGATGTTCGACTTACCACTGCCATTGAGCCCGGTGATGGCGTTAAAGTGCGGACTGAGGTCCGCCAGCTCCTTGCGGTGCGCATACGACTTGAAGCCGTCAATCACGATGCTCTTTACGCGCATGGCGTCAAGGTCAGGGGCAGCGGCGAACGCGCGGTAAGGTGGTGGTAGTGGTAGCGGTAGGGAATGGGAAAAGAACAGAGGGGGTGTGGTGGCTCTAAAAGATGCGCGCCAGTCGCCTGCGCGGCTGCGTCTATACGATGGTGTAGCGTACGTGCCGGCTTGTGAGTGTTCGTCTATGATTGCCTGTATGTGGACGTGCCCGGGTGAGGCCGCTTACATCGGTGTGCGCGCACGTGTGTGCACGCAGGTCACCACTGCAGTCGGCCGCGGAGAAAGACCTGGGTGAATGCATCGCAAAGTAGAGTCGAGGCAGGAACGGTGTTGAGTTTCAGTTGGGCGCAGAGAGCTGCAGGGCGGCTGATGCCCCCCGGCCACGCATACACAATGAGTATATCGCTCAACCGGAAGGGGGTCAGTGGGCAGAGAAGCACGGAGGAGGCGCGGCGACGGAGTCGACAACGCACCTCGCGCAACGACAGTACCCCCTCCCTTCTACCAAGCACCTGCGTGATGCAGCCTAGAGAGCGGTTGGAAGAGTCCGCACCCCGCGCGAGCACTCCTTGGCACGCAAGCATGTGCGCGTGCATCCGCACACCGACACCCCTAGGTCAGAGCGCTTCTTCTCAGGAGTCGCCGGCCTCCTTCACGCGTCGCGCACAGCTTCACAAAGGAAAAGGAGCCTTTTTCGCCCCTTCTCTTTCTGCCCTTTACTTCTGTGGTAGACACCGTCTACGCGCAACGCAGGGGAAACAACAACAAAACAAGACACAAACGCATGATCATCCTCATCACCACGAGAAGAGCTCATCATCATCAGCGGCGGCGGCGGCATCACGGCAGCCGCACGCCCATCATTGCGTTCTCTTTCTTCTCTCCCCTCGCGCTCTCCTCCTCCTCCCCCCCTCTCTCCCTTCCCCTCTCGCGCGCACAGGCCAGCAAGACAAGCGGCAGCGTTCCCAGCGAGTCCCCTCCGTCACTTCGCGCCCCCTCAAAAAAAAAAAAAAATTGTCAGCGGCGCGCAAGCCGCACGAGCACACGGGCGCGAGGAGCCATGCGGATCGGACTCGCCGGCCGGAAAAGACGCGGCCGCGGACAGGCGCACAGGCACCGGGCGACACGCATTCTCCCGCGCGCACGCCGGGCCGTGAGGAGGGGTGGTGGTGGTGGTGAGGGAGAGGGGGCCCACAATGCGCACGCGACCAGACGGACAACGAAACCAACCGAAAAAACGGCAGGCGACCCTCCCACGTATGAAGCAGCGTGCGAGCAACGGCGGATCCGAGAAACAGACGAAGACAGGGAAGGAAAAGGGGGAATAGGAGGAGGAGGGCAGGAGGGGAGGGGGGGGGTGCGCGTGCAGGCGCGCGTGTGTGCATGCATGCATGTCGAGATCGAGGCGGTGGGAAGGGGGTGGGGCTGAGGGAGACAAGAGATGAGTAGGGAGCCACGCCGGCCGAGAGAAGACACAAAAAGGAAGATGGCCCGCACGAAACATACGGAGGGAGGAGGGGAGAGGGCGGCGGCGGTGGTGCTGGTGGTGGTGGTGATGCAACCGTGACGGTGGCTGCACTGTGGAAGCGGTGACAGGGAAGAGACGTAACGAGAAGACGGAAATCATAACGAAACGTGAAACGAGAGATCGCGCGCGCGTAATGTGATGCGTTGTGTTATGAGCTTAACGAAAATAATAACACCGAACGCCACAAGAAGAAAGAGAGACAGGGAGGGAGGGAGGGGGGGGGCACTGATGCGCAGACGCAAACTTCGAAAAAAAAAACAAAGGAAAATAGTCGGCTGCAAACTGAAAACGAAGCACAGAAGAGAAGGGAAGAGTGAAGAGAAGGATCACGCTACAAGCACAAGCAGCAGCCAGCCAGCCAACGAGCCGGCCAACAACAACACAGACAGACAGACGTAAAAAGAGCACAATGAAATAGGGAAGAAACAACGACAAGGCAACGGTTCGAGAGGCGGAGTGGGTGGGCTGTGAGAGAGAGGGAGAGAGGGAGGGGGTGCGGGCAGAGATGATGATGATCGTGCGCACCCCCTCACTTGCGCCCGCTCTTCTCGAGCGGCGACGCGACTCCCTCGGTCACCTTGGCCAAGAACGGGTGGCTCAGCATGTCTGCGGCTGTCGGGCGCAGCTTCGGATTGCGCTCAAAGCACCTCTGCAGCAGATCCATCAGCTCCGGGTCTATGTCGGCCGGTATCTCCGTCGGCAGCCCGGTAGAGTTCGCGATCTTGTACACGGCGGCCCACATCGAGTTGCACTCCGGCCATGGCGGCTTGCCCGTCAACATCTCCACAATCGTGCAGCCAATGGACCAGATGTCGCTCTTTACGCCGTACCCGCCAGCCTCGCACTTGATCACCTCCGGGGCCATCCAGTAGGGCGTGCCGACCATCGTCGAGCAACCGTGCGTGGCGCTGCAGACATCGTCGATCGCCTTGCTACAGCCGAAGTCCGCCAGCTTCACAATGCCGTCGACGGAGA
This sequence comes from Leishmania donovani, assembly GCF_000227135.1. Lineage (NCBI taxonomy): Eukaryota > Euglenozoa > Kinetoplastea > Trypanosomatida > Trypanosomatidae > Leishmania > Leishmania donovani. Next base: position 124,718 of record NC_018232.1, on the reverse strand, counting down.
CGAGCACGTTGTCGCCCTTGATGTCGCGGTGCACGATGCCGCACTCATGCAGGTATTTCACGCCGCAAACCATCTGGTATACCCACTGCCGCAGCGTCTCCAGCGGAATGCTCTTGAACTTGGCCACGAAGCTCGTGAGCGTGCCCCCGCTGACGTACTCCATGAAGATGTTTAGCGTGTTCTGCACCTTGTCCTCCAGACTACCGTAGTACTGGACGCAGTTCGGGTGCCGCAGCCGCCTCATCAGCGCAATCTCGTTGCGTAACTTCTCCATCTCTTCCTCGCTCTCCACAGTGCCAAGCTCGATCACCTTGCAGCACACCGTGCGGCCGTTGCGCAGGAGGGCCGTGTACACGGCACCGAAGCTACCCTTGCCGATCGTCTTGAGCGGCGTCCAGCCTTCGAGGTCGCTGTCGTCCAGCAGCATCTGCGGAGCCGCCAGAGAACGCAAGAACGGCGACGATGCCTCCTCGATAGTCACACCGCCTGGGCCGCTGAAGTCTTGGTAGTGCGAGGAGCTGTTCTTGCGCAACGAGCTCCTGAGGCTCCTCATGGCTGCTGCCGACACGTTCATCGAGAAGGACGGGGCGTGAACCTGATCAGCAATGCGGCGCAGCTTCTCAGCGTCCAGAGGGGCGAGTACGGCGGCCGCCGTCGATTCGGAGAGACCAATGCTTCCCCGACTGCCGCCAGCGCCGCCGTCACCCGCTCCGTCCTCGCTTCCGCCATCGGCGTCGCTGCTGTCAGGTGTGAGGACGGTTGCCTTGTGGCGCGTCGATTGGCTGTCCACGTGCTCGCCGTCGACAAAGAGTCCAGCAACCCAGTCACCGTTGGCGAGCCACTCACACCCGTCGCCGTGCTTGACGCCGTCCTTAAACATGCCGATGTAGCGTGCACCGTCGGCCCAGAGATAGGTGCCGCGACCGTTGGGTTTGCCGCGGGCGAACTCGCCCTCGTAGACGTCGCCGTCAGAGTTCGTCTGCACGCCACGACCCTCTTTTTCGTTCCGGTTGAACTCGCCCTCGTACGTGACGTGCGCGGCGGGCTCGACAAGCTTGCCAGAGCCGTGACGCATGCCTGCCAGCCACTCACCCTCGTACACGTTGCCGCCTGCGTACAGCATGCGCCCGTAGCCTTGCCGCATGTCGTCTGCCCATTCACCCGTGTACAGCCCCGTGGCGTCCTTCATCTCGCCACGACCCTCCATGCGACCTCTAACGTAGTCGCCCTGGTAGTAGTCGCCATCTGCCCACGTGTAGGTGCCCTTACCATGCATCATGCCGTTCAGCCACTCGCCTTCGTACGTGTCACCGCTGTGCCACGTTGCCTTGCCGTAGCCGGCCATCTCGCCGTTCTCGTCGATCGTGCCGACGTAGTAGCCCTCGTCAAAGTCGATCTGCTCCACTCCGGGCAGGAGACGCACACCACAGTACTCGAGCGGCTCGTTGACCGCCGCGTGCTGCGCGCCGTCGCCTTCATCGTCCACGTCTGTGCTGTGCGACAGCAGCGAGGGATGCGATGGCTGTTGATGGGCCTGCGCTGGAGGGTAGCCGTCGACATTGATTGACCCGCTGCTGTTGCGCAGCGCTGCCGCGAATGAGGGGTTATTCCAGTTCGCGCGCTCACTGCCACTGGCTTTCGCTGCTGCTCCGATGCTGTGACTGTCACCGCCGTGTGATGATGGCGCCGCCGCCGCAGCAGCAGCGGCCGCAGAGGCACCCTTGTTATTCATAGTGCTGTTCAAGCTCATGGGCAACGAGGCCGTCGCTTGGTGCAAGCTCGACTCGTGCTGCTGGTCACTCGACGGCTGCTCCGTGTGCGACGACGGCGCTTGCGACGGTGTGGTTTCAGCGGTAGAGATGCTGATGGTATGCGGCACCACCGCCGTCGTCCCGCTGCCACTGTAGTAAGAGCGAGAGGACATTGGAAGTCCCTTGGCGGCTGCGGGTGCGTGGTGCTCGCTGTGAAACGGTGGCCTCTTCTTGCGGCAGTCACAAAGAGGGTTGACTGGGTGGGATGAGGTTCGAGTAAGGGCGAAGCGGTCCGTCGCAATCTTGTTTCGCACAATCGCCGCACGGGCGCACGACGCGGCGCAGAGCTGAGGAGGGGGAAAGAGGACAAGCCGAGGCAATACTGTGTGACTTGATACACCGGCTGGCAGAGGGCCAATGGTGTGTGTGTGTGTGTGTGTGTGTGTGTGTGTGTTGGTCAAGGGAGGGAGGGGAGCCGGTGAAGCACTGGCGGACACGCACACAGCAGCGAAAATAGGAAATAAGAAAGGAAAGGACGTCCACGGCAACAAAGGAGGGGCAGAGGGGGTGGCGAGACGACGCGGATGCTGTGAACGGTAGCGTACGAAGAGAACACGAGCGCACACTGATAATAACACGAGTGACAACAAAACAGTGTTGTCGTTGCTTGGAAGAAAAGACGCGCGCACACACGTGGCCGTGTGTTGCCGCAAAAACGACAGGAGGGAGACAACGCTCCCGAAGGAGGAGGAGAGTCAACACACACACGCACACACGGCGAGAGAGTGACACGTAGACAGACAGGTAGACAGAGAAAGAGAAAGGGAGAGGGAGGGCGCCGCAGTGGTTGTAGCACCAGAAGGTGTCGGCGTGTGATGCTGAAGAGGAAGAGGAGGAGGAACAGGACGCAAGTGTGTGCGTATGCCTGTGATTTGCTTGTTTGCCAGCGGGCGAAAAAAAAAACAACCCCTCAAAAAAAAGTTTTAGGCGGCGGCGGTGTGCTCAGACAAAGACGGCGGAAACCAACTAAAAGAACGGACAGACAGACGGAGCTCAAGACGGGGAGACGGGAGAGGGAGGGAGAAGGACACGCACACGCGCGCACAAAACTCACAAATATTGCCGAGGCAGATCGGGGACTAGAGTCAGCACCGATGCCGCGGCAACAAGAATACACACCCACACCCACACCCACACAGGGAGGGAGAGAAACGGACACAGCAACTATAGGTGAGAATGGCTTTAATAGTAGTGAAGGTAGGTAGAGGTGATGGACTGAAGGACGTCCGTGATGACGAGGCAGGGTAGCAATCGCAGCAGCAGCAGCAGAGCTTTCCAGCAACACCCAGGAAGTCTAGATAGAAGGGCGGCTCTGGAGCACGGTATGTTGCTTCTGGGTCGACGTGCGTCTCCCCGCCCCGCTCCGCTCCCCTAACCTCTCTTTTCCTGTCTTCAAAGGCCAAACTATCCGCTTCTCTCTCCTGCGAGAGAGCTGAATAAGCATGGGGGGGGCACCGACACGCACACGTGCACACAAACCTAGCGCACGGTGGACAGAGGAGAGCCACAACGAAAGAAAAGGAAGTATAGAAGGTGTGTGTGTGTGTATGGTGGCTGCGTTCCCCCTAATACGTGTGCTTGTATCTCTCCGTGCCCGTGTGCCTGTGTGAGCGCGCGCGGGGTTGCGGGTTTGTTGGCGCCCCGTTCGCGAGTCGGTGAGGACGCAATGAGATGTAGCGCCGAAGGAAGAAGGGAAGGAAGGAGAGGTGTGCACGCGCACAGCTCAATGCCCTTTTCTGAAAGCCTGCGTTCCCCACCTGCGGCGACCTCTACTGTGCCGCCCTCGCGGTTGATGAATGCGGTGATGAGCCGTGCTTGCTTGCTTGCTGACCGAGATGAAAGTCTTTGCGCTTGCCTTGTGCTTTTTCTTTTGGGAGGAGGAGGGGGCCGAGTACTGTTACTTAGGTCCCGGCCTTGCTCCCTCTTACACTGCGCGGCAGAGTCCAGCCACGTACTTCTCTGTGTGTGGGTGTGTGACTGTTCGTGGACAGTGTGCAGGAAGCGAGAGGGAGAGTGAGAGAGACAGGGTATATATATATATGTCTAGGTATAGCGGTAGTGGTGATAACGGGGCCGGTGAACGGCGGTACTGATGTGCCCCTTCTTCCTTTATATGTAGTGCTTTCCGTGTATGTGCGTGCTGACGAAGGGGCGGGGGGGGTTGGGGGGGGGTGGCGGGCGGGAGGGACGAGAAGATGCTAAACGGGGATGACCTGCACATGCGCACACATGCAGAGAGGGAGGGAGGGAGGGAGGGGCAGAGCTTGGAAAAGGAGCCGACGATGGCGTGTACAGGGTGTTACGCAAACGGACATACACACACACACTTATGTATATACCGGTGACAACGGTGCTCTCTCTTGCTCTCACTCAGGATTGTGAAGATTGGAGAGGAGGGTGGGTGGGTTGGGGGTGGCGAGAAGGATCGAAGGACGGGCTATGCAGGGTAAAGAGCTGCTCTCTCACCCCTACCCTCACCCCTCCCCCTTCCACCACACCAAGACACGCGGCGCCGACATGTTCGCCACGCCACGCCTGGCGTGTCACTTTCATGGCGCATCGCTCGCGCCCGCTCGCCCCTCGTATTTTCGCTTCTTCAGATTTCCGCTGATGTTAATATTCCGAATCATTTTTTTTTTTGGGGGGGGGGAGTGAGGCGGTTTTGTGCGTGCGTGTGTGCGTGTGTTGGGAGGGGGGAAGTACGCGCACAGACGATGAGGTGATACACAACCAACAACAACGAGGGAGCGACAGGAGGGGGGAGGAAAAGGGGAGAAAAGAGCTCATACAGGTCAGAGTGGCATCTGCTTGCCCTTGTTTTCGTGCGCGCGCACGCGGATGGGCTGCCGGAGACGCCCGAGTAGAATGAGACGACACGATACAACGAAAGCGAAAGCAAATAAGGCGAGAAAAAGAAAAGCGACGCCGCCAACGAGAACTACGACGACGGCATCGAGGTGGTGGAGGGGGTGGGCGGAAGTGCTCCCTCCCTCGTCGACGTGATTCGGGAATCGGGCCGGCGGGCGGAGCGACATCGATACAGAGCACCTGGGAGGGCGGGAGAGGAAGGAGCGACAGCAAGTGTGCACGCTAACGTCGCGTCAGCGAATCGCTCCATCTACTTTCTGCGCACTTGTGCATGCTGGGCACGACTTTCTTATCCTCTCTCACCCCCGTGATGGGCGCCCTGCCGTCATCACTCTCTCTCGCGCATCCACCCCTTCGCATGGCTGATGTTGTCCTTCTCCTCCTCACCTTTTACATCGCGGGTACAAAAACCGAAGAGAACATCACTCGCACAGGCCGATACAGGGGAGAAAATATAGAGAAGACCGACAAGATAACGTGAGGAGGGAGAGGTGGGGGAGATGAAGAGTGGTCCGCCGTGCATGGCGAGACGCCAAAGGGAACCAACATCAAACACACAAAGAGAACAACAGCAACAACAAAAAACGGCTGTAAAGGAGGGGAAGCGAGTAGACGGCGGACTACAGAACGAGATACAAAAGGGGCGGGGATGGGGTGGGGATTGTCTTAGAGAAGGAGAGACATCGCGAGGACCCGGCGCTTCCTCTGCTTGTGCTCCACACAGGTTCTTAGAAGACACAAACAAGCAAGCAACGACATCAAAAAGCCAGCAATACAGGGCACACACACACGTAGTAGTAGTCGGCGCCTTCGTCGTCGTAGTCGTCATTAAAAGTCGTAGTCGTAGTATATATATATATATGCGTATATATGCATACATCTACACACCTATACATATGCATGTATGCATATATGCTTAGAGAATGAGAGATACACACCTCACCTCTTCTCCATCGCGACAACAACCCCCCAAAACGTACAATACTGTTTCGGCTATTCTCTGGGCCTCATTTTGTTCGAAAGTCCTGATGGACGCGGGAGGGGGCGGGGCGGGGCGGGGGACGAGGGGTACACACACACACACACCTTAGGGCGTGGCATCACAGGGTCCAAGTGCCCCGCTACCCCCAACACACGGACACACACACACACGCACGCACGCACGCACGCATGGTAAAATAGTGAAGACATTAAGGAAATACAATACAGAAGAGAAAGAGGAGGAGGGGAGGGTGGCGCAGATGAAGAAAAAGGGCGTGCGTGTGCATGCGTAGGTTGGGAGTCGGAGAGTGGGGGGGGGAGTTGGGTTGGGCTGAGTGAGACAGGGAGAAAGAGCGACAGAGAGAGGGGGGGGCGCCGCAAGGGGTGTCATGCTGTACGACTAGCGCTGCTGTTCATCTGGTGATGGATGGGACGTGTAAACACGTGAAGGAGCCCGACACTCCCATTGATTCCGCTGTATCCGTCGCAGCAGCAGCACACGCACACGCCCTTCTCGTGGTCCCCATGCGCGTGCATGTGCGTGCACTTCCTTCTTCCTCCTCTCTTACCGTCTCTTCTCTCTCTGTACCCCGGGCCCTCGGTTCACACCCGTTCCTTCTCTCTTACTCCCTTCCTTTCTTTTGTTGTTTTGCGCCGGCGGCTCTGTCGTCGATACAGAAAGAAGGTGAAGAGGACACATACATACAAACATACGTGTATATACAGCTATATATGTATATATATATATATACATACGAAGACATATATAATATATATAGCAGTCATGTACATCCCGTACACACACACACATACACATATACATGCATGTATATATATATATATAAAGGCAAAACAACCAAAGAAGGCGAAGATAAGGCGTGCAAGACTGCCCGTGCATGCCCACGGCAGACGACACACGCACGACGGCAAACGAACGGGCACACCGGCGCTGACGCCGACCGACCAATCGACCGAGCGACAGAAGCAGGCCAGATCCTCTTCGTACACCGACACGCAAGGTAACGCAGAGAGAGAGAGACACGTCCCACGCGTGCGTCCGCGCGCGGACATTACACGTCTTGCTCGATTTTTGGGAATGCCCCTCCACCAAGGCAAGACGGCTGTGCCGGCAGGCGCACGCGGTCAGCAGCGTGGGCGTACATGCATGCACCCACTCGTGTAGCGAGAATCATGCTCAGAGGAGGCGGAGCGAGCTGGTCCCGTCTTATTCGGTGCTGTTGCGTGCGCAACAAGCGCTGGATCAGTCACGCTGAGGACGTCGCACAAGCGTACACAGTACCAAAGAAAGAAAAGAGGCACAGGAGGGGCACGCGGCGTGGAGGAGGTACAGGGCTGTGGCCGCTCGTCCGAGGACACACAGACGGAGAAAAAGAAGGGGGTCGGCGGGTGTGGGGGTGGGGTACAAACCGCTTGTGCCCCTCCCCCCGCCCCCCTGCAAGGGTGGCACGCATGATCTCCATCTCCCGCGTCCAGCACCAAACACGAAAAAAATGAGAGTTACGAGGTAGGCACAGACGCGCCAGCTTCGAAAGCACACCAGCATACATCGAAAAAACTCGCGAGCGAAGCAGAACCAGAGAGGAGGGTTAGGTGGGCAAAAAGACGGTACAGGAAAGGAAAGACAAGGGAGTCGATGGCTGTGGTGGAGGTGGTGGGGGGAGAGGGGGCGAAGAGACACATCCGCACAAGCACACACGCACGCTCGCGCACAGAGAGAGAAAGAGATGAGAGAAGGAAGAGACGATGATGGCAGCGATGATGATGCAAGCGTGCCTGCCACTGTGTTCTGTTCGTCTCGTCTTCTGCACTCGGAAGGGCCGAAAGAGGGAGAGTGAGTGAGTGAGTGGATGGGTGGGGGTGGGCTGAGGGAGGGAGGGGGGATAAGAGCGCTGATGTACGAGGACAAGAAACTTGCTGATAAGAAAAGGGGAGGGTGCCCTCTTGATGTGGCGCGTGCGAACATGAGCGCGTTGTGTTCGCACAATTGTGTGTGATTGTGTGTACGTGTGTGGAACTAACAAGAAGACGGTGATGTATAGAGGGAAGGCGAAAGGCAACGAAGGGCGCGCCTGCCATGTTGAAGCGCACACGAACGAGGAGAGGGTTGAGCGTCTGTGTGCCTGTCTGCCTGTGGGTGGCACTGACTGACCGCCAAAGAGGCATAAGAGAAGAGCAACAAAGAAAAAGGCGGACGCACATAACACACGCGTGAAGCGACACACACACACACAGACCTGTCCCTGATTCCCTCATCCCGTCGTTGTGTCAGGGGAGGGGAGGGGAGGGGGAGGGGTCTTCCTGAACAACAGCGAGAACGTAACGAAAAAAAAAACGAACCGAAAGCGAAGAGAAGGCGTACGGCACAGCGCTCCTGTCGCGACAGGAAAGCAACGCAAGGAGACACGCATCAGCGAGAGCGAGGTGAAGTGGGAAGAGGACAGCCACCGTCATGTACTCTGCACCCTCCGCTCTTTGTGGCGTCGATATCATCCGCTGCGAGCCCCCCCGACCTGAACCACACCGTTCCTCGAAAACCGCGAAGCAACCACACGCAGAGACACGTCGACATCCAACAGACATATCCACGCACCGCATGAACTGCGCCGCTTACGCGTAAGCGGCACGGCTTGTGCTGACGTACATGCTAGGGTCCACGTGACGCACCGATACTGTCGGGCGTGTAAAGGCCGAACGCACCGGTGCCGCGGCTGGCGCCACGTAGGCAGAGCTGCAGGTGGTGGTGTAGAAGGCCGGGTCCACGTGACGCACCGATACTGTCGGGCGTGTAAAGGCCGAACGCACCGGTGCCGCGGCTGGCGCCACGTAGGCAGAGCTGCAGGTGGTGGTGTAGAAGGCCGGGTCCACGTGATGGACGCAAGCCTGAGTGCGATGCGGGGTCTCGACCGGGGTGGGTTTGCTGCTGTAGGCACGGTAGTTCTTGTTGTATTCAGTCTCGTACGATCCCTTCGGACGCGGCCGCGACGCGGCTGGCTCACCCTTCTTCGCTGGAGCTACCTGCAGCGCCTTCTTGGCCGGCGCTTCCTCTGCTGAGGCGGGCGGGGAGACCTGTGCTTGCGCCTTAGCAGCCGGCGCCGCGCTTCTCTTTGTCTGCCTGCCGGCGGTGGGCTCGCGCACCGAAGTACGCGCGGTTCCGTTCTTCTTCATCGACTTCATTTCACTAGGAATCCTCAACGGCGGCACAACCGGCTTTTCCACCAACGAAGCGGGTGCACCATCAGAGCGGCCGTAGTCCTTCGCATATGTGCTCTCGTAGCTGCTAAGGTCTGCAGGGGCGCGCCGCTTGCGCGGGTCCGGCTTCTCCGCAGAAGTATCGGGCAAAGCAGCTGAAGCAGGCACTGCCTCCTCATTCTTTACCGCGGGCTTGTAGTCCTTCGCATACGTACTCTCGTATCCTGCAAGGTCAGCCTGCGCGCGGCGCATACGAGGATCTGCCCTCTGTGCAACATCAACACGAGACGGGGCAGCATCAGCAGTGCCATCAGCCGAAACAACTACGTGCCTCTCCGCTGGCCTAGAAAAAGCCCTCTCGGACAGCGGTATTAACTGCTCCTCAGAAGGTACCTCATCGGCGCCACGAATGTTCGGGTCGGGGTCGTACTTCTTGTAGGCGTCCTT
>NC_018232.1:43858-111388 GCF_000227135.1 Leishmania donovani | reverse complement strand
CTTGGTGGTCGTGTTGTACATGGCGGGGTCTACACAGGGGTTGGTGCTGTTAATGTCTTCCTGTGTGTCTTGCGGCTTCTCTGGGAGCCCACGCCACTGGTAGGCATCTTCATATTCGGTGCGCTCATTGACAGGGCGCTCGAGCAGTCGCGGATTCGTGAAGGTGGCGACGGCTCCGGACATGGCGCAGGAGTCGTAGTGGTATGGCGCGTAAGAAGTGTCGGTTCTGTTGGGGTGGTTGATGTGGGTGATCCCAGTTGGTGGTGTGGCACGGAGGGACGGGTCACGCAGAGTGGGAGAGAGCTGTGTGAGGGCTCAGGTGGTGGTGGTGGAGGGGAGTGGCGGATGTACGCGGTTGAGGGATTTGATACGTGGCGGAAAGGTGAAGAGAGCGGCGGACGGAACAGCCCGTTGTGGATGAGGATGCGCCGGCTGATTCTGTTGCGGCGTACCCTGTCTCGCTGTGTGTGCGCGCGTGTGTGCGGCAGAGTGAGTAGAAAAGAGGAGGGGAGGGGCGGGCGGGTCAGCTGCAGTGTGGCGTGTGGGTGGAGAAGTTATATAGAAAGGGGGTGGGTGAGGGTGATGCGCGGGGCCAACTGGCGCGAAGAGGGGACAGGGCCGCAGGTGTGGCGGAGCGGATGAGGAGAAAAGAGATGGAGATGAGGCACGCAGCTTGACACGACGTGCAGAGTTGAAGCTGCGCTACGAGGCCAACACGAGCCCCCCGCCTGCCCCCTTTCTTCCGCCGTCTATGCTCGTAAAGAAGCGTGAGTCGGCATTGGTAAGCGACATTGACCTCCACGCGAGCACGAGTGGCGGTGAAAGTGCGGTGGTGGTGGTGGTGTGTGTGTGTGTGTGTGGCGGTGGTAGCGTGAACAACGCGACGTTGTACACTGTGCAGACGCTTTCACAGTGCTGTGTGCCTGGTGCGGTGCATGCGCGCATGTGTCTGTGGCGGTGGGTATGCACTCGGCCTGTGTACTGGTAGAGACTGTACATGATGTATACGTATATATGTGCCCCTCTGACTGTACCCCACCCCCTCCCTGCCCTGCACCTGGCACGCCCCACGGACACGTGTCGAAGCTCGCCGGCCGAAATCCTCATAGGTCCACTTTTCGCCTGCAATCGCTCTTGCGCGTTGTGTCATCGCCCTCTGCCGACTCCCTCCCACCTGCGGTAACCCATGCGCACACCGGCCGAAACGCGCATGGGGGCAAACTCGACATGGAGACGTCGGGTGGCGGGGCTGTGTGGAGCCGGGGGAAAGCGAATGGTAGACGGTGACGCGTCGGTGAGCGCTTCTCTCCATCATGGGGAGCAAGCAGACCAAGTGGGAAAAAAAAAGGCAGACGACCCGCCCAACCCACGCCTAAAGTGTAGGCGAGGGGTGAGGGAGTGAGGGATAGCGAGACGACTGCACGGGCAGGGAGACGCACAAGCCAAGAGCGAGTGAGAGAGTTGGTGGTGGTGGTGCGTGTGAGGGGCTACCACACGAGCACAGGCGCGCCGACATGCTAGCACGAGACACAGGGAGAGGATTGTTCGCCAGCAGCGTGCCTGTAGATCGCCATCGCGGTCTTTTGTTGATGTGTGCGCCTGTCTGCCGTTTTCTGCCTATGTACATCACCGTTCCGAGGAAGAGGAGCGGGCCGCCGTTTTCGTGCCCTGGAGGGCCGTCACTCGCCTTGGCGACTTCGGGGTTTAAGATGCGAGAGAGGCGACTCGCTGAGGCGGGGCGCGATCGTGGCGGGGCAGGGGCGCCGTTTGGCCCAGCCGTGCGCTTTTTCCCAGCGTTCATTCCTTGCTAGTCCCGGTCGGTGCCGCACTTAACCCCCTTTCCCGCCCAACACTCTGGAGACGGCGGTCGTGCCTCACATGCGCACTGGCGGCAGGCGCTGCTGCAGCGTGAAGTGCTCTACCGGCGTGTCCGCAGCTTGCTTCGATGAGCACCAACGCTCGCCGTCCATGCTGTTCTTGTTCGGCGGTCGGTGCCGCTGGGGCGGTCGCCAGGGGGCCGCGCTAACGTGGCCAGCGGCTGAGGTAGCGGAGGAGGACGCGAGTGTCCATCCTGTGTGGCCAAACGTGCTTGTCGTCGCTACGCCGCGGCTGAGCATGTGGCGCCGCGGGACTGGCAACGACGACGACGTGGCGTCGGCGTTGGCACCCCGCTGCATCTGAGCCCTGGGCATACGAAAGCTGGAGGACGGCGCAGCGGCAGCGGCTACCGCGCGTGACACGCTGTCGTACAAGTTACGATCCGCGCCAGCGGGTGGCGCAGTGGCCCCGCCGTCCCCCCGGTCAGCCGGCGAGGAGGTGGTGGCGCCCGTTGAAGAGCCTGCGTACCGCGCCCCGTTGACATCGACCGATCCGTCGCCGGTTTCGTAGTAGAAGGCGCCGTACGTGTCGGCGTTGGTGGAGAGCGGCAGCGGCGCTGCCGGGTCCGCGACGGGGTCGACGGAGAAGAGAAGCACTTTATCGATTCCGCCCTTGGCCGTGGAAGAGCCACTGCCAGGGCCCGCAGCGTTGGCGTTGTGCCTGCTACCGCGCATCAGCGTGGAGACGGCAGCAGAGTTGTCCATGCCACCACTGCCGGTCCGTTGCGTCATTCCCAGTCGATGTCCGTAGTCGACTTCGTAGGTGCTGTGCAAGAGGGCCGCCTGCGCCTCTGCCGGGTGCCGCGCCATCGTCACCGCCGGGTCCTCAAAGATGCCCTGTGCGCACCATGTCGCTGCCGCTCCGCCGCGGCGCTTGTGCACGATGCGCTGCTGCAGGCGGTCCTCCAACCAGTTACCAACAAGGGTGGTATTCGCGTAGGGGTTGTTGAAGCCATCCCCGGAGGGGTCGCGATCGGACGGCATCTGCACGGTTACTTGATTGATGTGTGTGCGTGGAAGGCCCCTCTCCCCTTCTTCGAGTATGCATCGGTGCAGAAAGTCGCAATGCAGTGGTGGTCTCACGCGGGACGTGCACGCCTTGCGCGCAAGAGAACCGGGGGAGGAGGGAAGAGAGGGAAGATGATGCAGGTTGTATGTGTATGTGTGTGCGTGTGTGGCGGGCTGAGGTCGCCATGCGGGCGTGCATTGCAGATACACAGGGAGGGAAGGAGGTAGGGGAGAGAGGGAGGGAGAGGACGAGTGCAACGGGAAATCACAGCGGGTCGGAGCCTCTGTTGGCCGGCGACTTCACGGCAACGTGTGGCCTGCACGAGGGAGGTGGGAGAGAAGGGAGGGTGTCGAGGATGGGGATGGGGTATGACGATGGCCCACACCACCTCTCCCCTCTCCATCTTCACCGAGCACACGTCACATCTTCCTATGTGTATCACCAGCGCAGGGGAGGGGGAAGGAGCAGAGGTGTGTACATGTGCGCATCTGTGTCCGTGCGATGCACACACACACACACACGTACACATGCATGTATCTATACACCCACGGCGCTTGTACTGCCATACAAAGGTTTAACGGTTACTCGTAGAATGACTAGCAACATCACACACACACACACACACACACAGACATGAGAGAGGGAGGGGGAGGCGGCAAAATGTCTTCTCTGCAGCGATTCTGCCCTCCCCTCCCCCTGCACCTATGCCCGCACTTTCCTTCCCCTCGGTCTTCCTCTCTCCCGCCCCCTCGCGATGCGTGGGCGCCTCGGCGCATGCCGTGAAGGTGCTATGTAGCCTCCTTTACACGCTTGCGAGCCGGACTGTGGTCTGACTCGCCGGTCGCGCTCTTCTTGGCCGGCCGCTGCTGCGTTGCGCTCCTCCGCGATGCGGTGGCGTCGGCAGCCAAGCCGCGCACCGCGGCGCCCTTCTTTGCCTTCTTCGCGACGACGCCTGCTTGGGTGGGTGCATCTTCGGCAGTGGCGGCAGACCTGCGAGCGCGCTTCAACCCGCTGAGCGAGGTGGGCGATGCCGTGCCAGCCATGCTAGCAGTAGCGTTCGGTTCTGCGCTGGGCAAGCGCTGCTCCTGCTGCTGCTGCCGCTGCCGTGGGGAGCGTGCAGAGCGCGCGGCCGCCGCAGCCGCTTTTTTGCGGGCCGCGTGCGCCTTGTTCGTCTGCACACGAGCACCAAACTGCTCTGTCACCTGCTGCCTCGCCTGGATCTTGGCGGACGACACCTCGTCCAGCAGCGACAGAATCGCGGACTCCTTCGCCGCTGGCGACTTCCACAGGGTGAGCGTGGCGCCGATCTTCTTCTCGATGCGCTGCACGAGACTCACGTCGTACTCGGTGACGAGCGCGACAGAAGTGCCCTCGCGGCCGGCACGCGCGGTACGGCCTACACGATGCACGTACGTCTCCGCGTGCTTGGGCACGTCGTAGTGGAGCACCAGGCTGACGGCCGGGATATCGAGCCCGCGAGCCGCAATGTCGGTGCAGACAAGAATGCGCGCGATGCCTAACTTGAAGCTGGCCACGCTATCAAGCCGGTGTTGCTGTGTCAGGAGCGAATCCAGGCTGCATACTGGGAAGCCGAGCAGCTGCAGCGTCAGCCGCACCAGCTCTGCCCGCAGGCAGGAGTTGACGTAGACGATGGTGGACTGCTCTTTGCCCTGCAAACGCAGCGCCGCCACGAGGTACGGCAGTTTCACCATGTTCGGGATGAACAGGTAGTTTTGTGTGAGCGTCGCTGGTAGGTGGAACGACGTCGGTCTTCCTGGAAGCGTCGGTGCCGTCGCGGAGCTGATTGGCCCACCAGCAGCACCTGTGCTTCCGCTTTCCGCGGCGTGGCCGAGACCTTCCTGTATGGCTCCTTGCACCACCGCCACCTCCAAGGTTGATGCATCCGTGATGCCGAGCTCTGCCAGCAGGGAGAAGTGCTCTGCGGCTTCGTCCACCTCTCCGTTCTGCGGCTGCTGCAGCGGCGGTGAATGCGATGAAGCAAGGTTTTGACCCTCACGCTCCCCTGCCGCACCACTGCTTGCCGGTAAGCCCTGCTCCGCCTGCGGAGCCTCCAGCGTGGTGAGCCGAGGGTGCAGCGTTGCTGTGAACATCAGCACCTGTCGCTGCCGCGTTGGCGGGAGCAGCCGTATCAGCGACTGGACATCTCGCAGAATATCGCCCTCCGTCAGCCGGTCCGCCTCGTCCAGCACCAGGTAGCGTAGATGGGCGAACGCCTTCTTCACCTCCGGCGCGAATACCCCCAGCAGGTGGCGGAGCCGTCCGGGCGTCGCTGCGACGATGTGCGGCCGTGCCTTCAGCGCGTCCACTTGCGTTTCCGTCGGCACCCCGCCAACAGCAAGCATCGTGCGCACCCGCAGCGGCGCGCCGAAGGCAATAAACTGGTCAATGATCTGGTACGCCAACTCCCTGGACGGCGTCAGCACAAGGGCAAAGACGCCGTATGCGTCGGCCGCGAGGGCCTGTAGAATGGGAAGGGCAAAGGCGGCCGTCTTACCCGAGCCGGTCGCGGCACCGCCGACGACGTGGCGGCCGGCCAGGATGGCCGGGATGCACTTGCATTGAATCGGAGTTGGGGTCTCCAGCGCCATGTACGTGCACTGCTCTGAGAGCCAGCGCTGGATGCCGAGTCGTTGAAATTCGGTCATGCGGCTGCTGTAGCGCTGCAGGGGGAGCCTGCTAAGGAGGACAGCAGAGCGAGAGAGCAAGAGGGATGAAAGGAAAGAACGTGCGTGTGTGCTGGTGCACTGCTATACGGGTGGGTAGGCGAGGCAAGGCGAAGACGAGAAGGAAGATGTGCATGCGGAGAGAGTGAAGGGGGGGGGGTGCACATGTAGCGGGGGCGGAGGAGGGGCACGGTGGGAGGAGGAGCGGCTCTCGACGGTACGGAAAAAATGTGCGCTTCCAACGGCCGTCGCCCTCGCCGTCACGCACAGGAACACACCACGTAGACACCCCCCCCCTGGGGTGCACACCCACGGGCAGCGCAGCAGCAGCAGCAGCAGGAGGGGGAGGGCACAACGATGGGAGAAGTCGGGTCTGCGCAGCTTCCTAAGAACACAAGAGTACACGGAACGGAAACCAGAATAATATATATGGGAGAGCACGCACGCACGCACGCGGAGGGCGAAAGAAGGCAAGAAAGGAACGAGCACGCGAACGCGCAAGTGCGCACGCGTGCTCACACGCAGAGCGAAATAGTTGAACGATGCGGAGAGGCCTTTCTCCCCACTAGAAAGCACAAACACACGCACAAACCACAAAACCCGCACGGCGTGGTGGGGTGAAAAGGGCGTGGGAGAAGGGAAGCTCCATCCGCTGCCCTTCTCCATCCTGCGCCCCGCCACCGGCGGGTGTGCGTGCGTATTGATGAGGCGTGCGCGACTGCTGATAGGTTATGCGGAGAGGAGGAGTGGTGGCAGTGGTGGTGGGGGGGGAGGTCGGAGAGGAAGCGGCCGAAGCGACCGACGCTGAAGGAGATCAGACGTCACTGCCTGCTGACCTCTTCCCCTTTCCATCTCTGCATGCCTGCTGGTCTGTGATACCCGTGCATCACGGCTAGGTGGAAGGGCTGAGGCGTTCTTCTTCATCTCTCCTCCCTCTTCAGAGGTTGCTGCTGAGCTTTTCGACGCGCTTGCCACTCTCGTAGAAGTACGCTGGAGTGCGCATGGAGCAGAGCTCCTCGGCGCTCGTCGGGTGGACTCCGATGGTGCTGTGGAAGTCGCTGATCTTGGCGCCCATCTTCATGCAAATGCCGACGCTCTGGATGATCTCAGGCGCACTGTCGCCGAGCATGTGAACACCCAGAACCTCGCCGTTGGATTCGTTCGTGATGATGCGGATCATGAATTCCTTGTGCTTGCTGCCGCTGATGTTGTGCATAAGGGGCGTGAAGGAGCTCGCGTACACGGCGACGGTTTCGTAGTTCTTCGCCGCCTCCTCCTCCGTCATGCCGCACGTGCCGATCGGCGGTATGGAGAACACGGCGCACGCGACCTTCGTGTGGTCGGTGGCGCGGGGCTTGCCACCGAAGACGGTTTCAACGAAGGCGGCGCCTTCGTTGATGGCCACCGGCGTCAACATCACGCGGTTCGTCACGTCGCCGATGGCGTAGATGTTGTCCACCGATGTCTTCGAATACGCGTCGACCTGCACGGCACCGTTCTTTCCTGTTCGGACGCCGGCCTTGCCGAGCTGTAGTGCCTGCGAGCGCGGCACGCGACCGATCGCGAGCATGACCTGATCGTAGTCCTCCTCCGTGCCATCGTTGAAGTGAACGTGATTCGAGCCGTCCTCATTCTTCGTGATCTTCGTCGGGTTCAAGTTTGTACGCACTCTTATTCCGTTCGCCCCCAGCTGCTTCGTCAGGCTCTTGCGCACCTCTGTATCGAAGCCGCGCAAAATAAGATCGCCGCGGTAGCACAGGTCGACATAGCCACCCTGGGGCTTGTAGCCGTTGAAGATGCCGGCAAACTCAACGGCGATGTAGCCGCCGCCGACGCACAGCATCCGCTTGGGGGCATCCTCGAGGTAGAAGGCCTCGTTGCTCGTGATGCAGAACTCGTCGCCGGGGACTCCGAGGCGCGTCGGCCAGGAGCCGGTGGCAATGAGGATGTACTCCGTGTCGAGGGTCTCCAGCACGTCGCTGTGTGGGTCTTCCGACTTGCGCACCACCACCGTGTGAGCGTCTTGAAGGGCACCGAAGCCCATGTGAAAGCTGAGGCCCTCCGTATCAGCGAACATGCTCTTGTAGCTCTCGTTGATGCTGTTCACCACCTTGTTCTTCGCGGCGATGAGCGTCTTCCAGTTGGGGCAGAGCGATTCGCGGTCCATCTCCCATCCGAAGCCGCCAGACTCACGGATCAGGTCCATGTACTGGGCACCTGTCACCATGAGTTTCTTTGGCACGCAGCCGACGTTCACGCACGTGCCGCCGAGCGCAGCGAAGAGCGGCGGACCGTGCGTCGCCTGCACATCGACGACGGCCACCTTCTTCTTGTGCGTGACGGCCGCGTTCCATCCCGCCTCCAGACCTCCAGATCCGGCGCCAAGCACCACGAGGTCGTACGCGCGGGACATCAGCCGTTGAGAGAAGCGAAGAATTTTCGCGAGAGGGGGAGGGGAGGGGGAGGCTGCGCGAGTTCGCGGCGAACAACTCCAACGGCGCGCGAGTGGGCACACACGGAGCAGAGAACGCCAGCAGCAAGACTCGCTGCAATGTATATACAACGATGGGAGCGAGAGATAAAGACGGGCTGATCAGACAATCTTCGTGGTAAGGCTCGCCTGCATTCCTACGTGCGGCTTTCGGCTGCTGCGGCTGCGGTGGCGGTGGTGTCCGTGAACGTCTGAGCGCGTTTGTGTATAGCGAAGTAGAAGGCGCAATGATGGATCAAGACTCACGTGTGTGTGTGTGTGTGTAGGAGTGTAAAGAGAGAGATAGATGACGACACTCTTTTCTTCGCCAGCGGGTGTGCGTGAGAGGTGGGAGAGGGAGGAAGGAAGGGTTCGACAGGGAGGTCATTCAGCGAGCCGGCATGTTCGTCTCAGTCGATCCGACCGCTGGGGGGCGGTGCGTGTGAGTGTGTGCCGGGAGAAGAGACTGGGGCGAGGAAGAGAGTGTGTCGTTCATGGAAGGGCACGGATGGGCGTATATGCTGTGTCTGCGTACGGATGAGAGTGCGAAGCCGCATGCCCTTCCAGCGACCTGCCTCGCAACCCCCCCCCCCGTGTCGCCGGCTGTGCCCTGTCGCATTTCGTATGCGAGATCACGGCTCGCACCGTCGGCGGAGTCTTCGCCGGCCCGTGTGTAACGGAACGTGGATCACACATGGCAGCTGAGTCATGGAATGATGGAGCTCCGCGTTGGCTGCACGACTCTGCGTGGATAGCGCGTGCAGAGGCGCTACCTACATGGGCAGCCGCGACTCCAGCACACAAGAACGAAAAGGCACCTCACATGTGCAGCGCACTGGTCGGTGCTCTACTGCGCATGCATTGTCGGCAGGGCCGTGTCCCCATCGTGTGCCTGTCATGGCGGCATGCTCTGCCGCCCGCTTCACGCACGCCTCCCCCCGCCACCACACAGAGCTCCTACGCCATCACTCACGCCATTCAACCCCGCGAGTCACCTTTACCATTGAGGCGTCCGTTACTGGCTCTTGCGAGCGTAATCCTCATCGCGTTAAAGCGCAGTGGCCAGCATCCTTTCCCCTCGCCACGGCAACATTATGGCTCGCCCGCCTTGCTCCGCCACGCGCCTTCCCGCTCTCTACGCCGTTCTATCGAGCACACGGAAGGGAGGAGAGGAGGGGAGGGAGGTACGTCCTTGGAGAGGCCAGGATGCGCGGCAGCTCTGCGTTGACAACGAGCACCGTGCACTGGCACGCACCTACGCACAGCGAGGTGCACACGGCCTCGGGAGTCTACACGTGCATCTCGGCATCAAAAGCAAAAAAAAAACGAGCATCAGAAGCCGTGGCAGAGCAGCTGACGCGCGCACGCAAGCACACAGCTTGTGTGACCCGTGCGCATCACAGACAGGGCTTTTAACGGAAGACACCACGCGGCATCTTTGGCCCGTTCAGCGGGAACGGCGTCACATCCTCCAAGTAGCGAACGCGGAAGTCAGCGCTGCGATCCTGCACCGCCCGCACAGCGCCCTGCCGACCATTGTAGAAGCCCATCACGCGAACGACAAGATCGATCTTCTCCCCACGGCCCAGAGGTCGCCCGCTCGCCGCCCGCGCCTCGCGAATCTTTGGCAGTAGATCGTTCAGGTACATGCTCGTCACTTGGTGGCCATTGTCCGTCGAGCCGTCTCCGCGGAAGCCGCGATCGCCACCCTTCAGCCCGCGGTTACCTGCCGTGTACGTCGGCAGCAGCCGCTTGCCATCGTAGTCGTACGCGACGGCGTACGTGTTGCGGCGGCGCGACACCAGGTATAGAAACACAAAGTCCCGGCTGTACGTGGGCATCTCGCCCCACAAATCGAGTTGGGCGTAGGCCTTAACGATGTCTGCCGCTGCAGACGCATCCGGCGACCGCCCCTTCAGCAGCGAGTAACCGAACTTACTCTGAAAGTAGTCATCACCGAGGATGCGCTCCGGCAGCACGCGCCCCTCTCCCGTCGCTGATCCCGCCTCCGCAGTCGACGAGGATGCCGCTGTCGTCGCAGCCGCTTCGCTCGGGCTTGCTTCCACGCCATCGCCATGCGTGCGCAGGCGGTGATGTTCCTGCTCGTACCACATGCGCTCGTTGAAGCCGCGCTGTGATACGAAGCCGTCTTGAGCTACCAGCTGCTTCAGCTCCTCCTGGATCGTTTCGGCACGGCTGCGCTGCAGCACTCCATCAATGTCCGCCTGCGGTAGGCGAGGATGCACGCTGCTGATCTCGCCACCATTGCTACCGCCCGCTGCGGTTGCATTGGCATCGGCAAGGGTACGAGCTGCACCAGAGCCGCCGGCGCGGAAGGCCGAGCCGTACCCTTGCTGCTGTGCCTCTAGCGCGTCGTTGGCAGAGCGGATCAGAAACTCGTTGAAGTACTGCTGGCCACCCTGCTGCGGCTTCAGCAGCGCCGGCACACGGCGATACTTCTCCGGGAACATGCCGGCGCGCGGGCGCGGCTTACCGCGGCGCAGCAACACGATGGAGCTCTTCAGCATCGATGCCTTCGAAAGAGGATAACGAACGCGCTGTGAGAGAGGAGGGGGTGTGTGAGAGACGGGTGTAGGTGTGGTGGGCGGCGAGCGATCACCGCGACGTAAAACAGGGTGGCTCTACGAAGAGGAGAGGACAGAGGGGGACGAGGTAAGGGGAGGGGGTGGCGCAGAGGCCCGCGACGACGTCGAGATCACGAGAGGCGTGGGAGAGCAGACACGATCGCGCACGGACTGTAGAGCGACAGTGCGCGTCCGACAGCGAACAGAGGAGAGCAACAAAAAAGATATGGGCGGCGGATGTTTCGCTTCTTCGCACCATCTGCGCCGTAGGGGGTCCGCCTTTGCAGTGTGCTGCAGGAGAGGAAAGGAGGAGAGGGAGAGAGAGGGGGGGGGGCACCCGTCATCACGCTTCTCGACCACACCTCGCCACGTGGCAACGAACAAGCGAGGTGTCGAGTGGCTGGAGGCTGCCCCACGCCTCTCCTGCCTCACTTTGTGTACGTGGGGTGGGAGAGTGAGAGCGCAACGGCGATCGTTGTGCGTCGAAACGTGCGCCGGCACGCGACGAGCAAGCAGAAGTAGGAGGAGGGCGGGACGTACGGAAAACGCAGTGGCACGATATGTGAGCAGAACAGTATGCGCACACCTCCGCTCTGGACCAGTGAGGCGTCGGCGTCCGTCGAAGAAGCTGAAGCGAAGAGAATGAGGGGGGGGTAGCACAGAAGCACATATGCATGCAGCGGCGTAAGCGTCCGGCGCTGCCGTCTACTTCAACACGCTTTCAACTTCTCGCCCAACCTCAGCATCCTCGGAGGCAGTACTTATTGTTGCCCTTCTGCAAGAGAAAGCCGTGCTCATTCAGCTGGCGGAGCATCGCCGCGGCGCTGCGGCAGCCGACGGATTCGCACACGTCCAGGATTGCCTGCTCCGTGAGCAGGTTGACGCCGCTGTTGTCCTCGACGATGGCGAGCTTGAGTCGCTGCAGCACGGCATCGCGTTGGCTCAGCTTTGCGGGCCTCCTGCCTGCGCCGACATCCGCCGCTGAGCCCGACGCGGCAAGACCGTCGAAAGAGTTCAGACACGACTGCAGCAGCTGCACCGCGTACTCGGCATCTTCTCTGGTGGCCACGTGGCGCAGCTCCAGCTTCGCTCGCGCCTCGGCGACGCGAATGAGAGCCTGCAGGTAGCGCGGGGTCACGGTAGCCTCAAGCCCCATGGCAGCTCGGGGAAGTGGCCCCGAGACACTGCCAGAATCTGAGAGATGACCTGCCGCACCACCAGCACAGCTAGCCGTGGCGCCGTGCGCGAGCCCGTACTGCGGTTCAGGCAGGTGCTGACGCTGCGCGAGGTAGTGCGCCTGCAGGACGTCGCACGCCTCACGACAGAGCGTTGGCTGGCACTGCGAGCGGCAGAAGAGAAGAAAGCGCTGCACGAGCGGGAGCGGCAGAGGACCAGCGCCGTGCCCGCGGCCCTGCCCGTCACCGTTGCCGCCCTCACCGCCGTCCCCAGCCGCGGGGCCACGGCGATGCCACTGGAGGATGTGGTCCGTCAGCGCCTGCTGCGCCTTGCCGCTGCTCCCGTGGGGGTTGCGCAGGCACGCGATGATGTCGAAGCGGGTGAGCAGCGCCGGGGAGAGGTTCACGTTGGCGGCGAGGGACTTGCGCGCGTCGAAGCGGCCGCCGATGGGGTTGCCGGCAGCCAGGATGGAGGTGCGCACGGGCATGGAGAATATCATGCCCGCCTTGGCGAGGCTCACCGTCTCCTGCTCCATCACCTCCAACAGCGCCTTGTGCTCCTGCACGCCCTTGTCGATCTCGTCGAGACACGTGATCCCGCCATCGCCGTGCACGACGGCGCCGGCCTCGAACGTCGTCTCGCCCGATACGGGGTCCCGCGTCAGCGTCATGGTGAGGCCGCAAGACGACGACGTGTGCGCGCACACAAACGCACTGCGCGGCGCTACAGCGCAGGCCGCACGAAGCAGCTGTGACTTGCCAAGCCCGGGATCGCCGACAAGCAGGACGTGGATGCTGCTGCGCGTCTCACCGCCATTCTTATCACGGTTGCCGCCGACAATGGAGAGCAGCAGAGCCTGCTTCACCAGCTCCATGCCGAAGATCGACGGCGCCACTGAGGCCGTCAGTCGCGCAAACCACTGCGGGTGCCGCGCAACTTCGTAGAAGCGCCCCATCTCCTCGGCAGACCAGGTGTCGAACCCGGAGGAGAAGGAGACACGGGCGCCAGACGGCAGCGCCGTGATGGCAGACGCGGCAGCCGCCGCTGCCATGGCCGTGGGTCCGACGCCGCCGAGTTGTGCGGCAGCCCCAAGCATCAGCTCGTCGTCCGCTTCCCCTTCACCGTCGCCGCGCAGAGCACCACCAGTGCTGGTACCATCCGCGAGCACGGCGAATCCGCCGCCGTGCGCCAGCCGCCATGGGCCGTCGCGGCAACCACCTGGACCTATAGTTGCGGAGAGGAGCGCTCCGTCGCGTTGGCGGCGCTGCAGAGCTGCGATGCTGCTCAAGGAGGGCGAGCTGGCAGAGGTCTCCTGGCTGCGCAGACTCCGCACCGCCCTGGCGCGCAGGCACACCTGCTGCATGCCCCCGCCTTGCTTACCCTCGCCCCGCCGCGTCTCTAAGACGCCACACACGCACACACAGTCGCCCACCGTGACGGCGTCGAGCCACGGCGCCCGCAGCTCCACCTCGATCATGACGTGCATGCCACCACTGCCCATGCGTTGGCTGTCGCTGCCGCCAGCGTTGCCTCTATTGCCACCACCGCCGTGCTGCTGAGTGGCGCCGCTGCCGCCGCTAGGCGAGGCCGGCGATGAGGACGCGTCAAAGAAGGTCGTGTGCTCTTGCAGCCGAAGCAGCTGCACCTCCTCGCATACCGCCTGATCCGTTAGCGGAGTCCACTTGTAGCCGCGGCAGCGCGCGCTCGCGCACGGGCCCGGGTAGGTGAGCACGCCGTCTTGGGTCGTCTGCTTCTTTACGACGCCGCAGTGACCGCAGCGGTACGACATACACACACACGAGATGCGCGCCGGGCTCATGCGGACGACCGTTCCTTTGATCGTCAGCACGCGCCCGAGCTGTGCAGCACCGAGGTGGTCGAACGGCGTTGCGTGGCGCACATCACCGCTCACGGCCGCATATACGCGGCGAAGCGCCGGTGCCCGCGATGCCGCTGATGCTACTGTGGGAGACCTTGCGCGTTGTGCACCACCGTCGCCTTGGCGCCGCTTGCCGTGCGGCACATTCTGCGACGTGCTTAGCTTCCGTGCTTCGTACTGGTACAGCCACACTGCGGTGAAGAACTCCACGAGGGAGAGCACGATGTAAGGCTGCTCGAGTAGTGCGGTGCGCATCACCGCGGTCAAGGCGTTGCCAAACTCGTTTTGGGGGTCCTCCTCAGCGTCCCCATGGTCACCACCGCGTTGTCTGTGCCCATGTCTGGCAGGCGTTGCAGGCTCGATAAGACGGAGAACGATAAAGTCCGTGAAGGGCACCGTGGCGGCTGTCGTCGCCGTCACCGTCTCCGGCTGCACATCGGCAATGGCGAGCGGGTATACATCCAGCTCACTGAGGAGCGGTTGAAACACCTCCCACATGGTCTTGACGATGGCGTCGGTGTAGCGCACCGCGCCGGCGAGGGGGGTGCCGCAGTGGATCTCCCAGAGCGCGTCCATCCACGCATCGGCCTTCGCCGATGCTGCGGCGGCTGCTGGCAGCCCGGCGGACTTGGCTCCCGTTGCACCATCACCACCTTGTCTGCCGCCCATGGCGAGCCTGGCAGTCTTGAGAAAAGGAGGGTGACGGATGTAGACGCGAGTTCTATACGTGTACGTGTGTGTTCCGTGAAGCGGTGCGGCTACCGCACCGTCTCAGCGGATAGTGAGGCGTTGGTGCGCGAGCGAGCGCACGGAGGGCGAGGAGGGTATGAGGAGCATGTGTATGCACGTATGCATGTATTCGTGCTCATCGTTGAGTGCGAGTGGTCAGGCACGAGAGAGCGAGAAGGGGGAGTGGGAGTGGTGGGGGGGGAGGTGGTTGAGGTTGGGTAGTCGGAGAGGAGGGAGGTATGGAGAAGAGCTCACGTCTGCTTGATGCGCGTGTGCTTGGTTGTGCGCTGTGCTTGTCGACGTGTGCGTTGGGAGGGAGGAGAGAGAAGGGAGGAAGGGGGTGGGCGCTTGCTGTCCGAGAGCACTGCCAGCCTCTTCAAAGAACCTCCATTCATCGTCTTCATGCGAGTGTGCGCGTGCCCATGTCTTTCAGCGTATACATATAGGTGCCTGCCATGTGCGGGTGACAGGTAACGTCAGCGCGCCAGTGACGCCTGCCAGCACGTCCACGTGAGCTTGAGCGGATGCGTGGAGTGGCGCTCGAGGCGTCTGTGTGTGTGTGTGTGTGTGCGTGTCCGGCGATGATCGGCGTCGAGCGAAGAGGAGGAAGTGATAGCGACAAGATACAAGAAAGAGTGTGCCGATGAAAGCACTGCGGGGAGTGGCTCACGTGCACATGCACATGCTTGCGTACACGTAGGGATAGCGGGGTGGGTGGGCGGGGGAGGGACACGTCTTGCAGTTAGCACCGTGCTCATCAGCATCGTACCTGTCTCTCCCCCGCTCCCGCTCCCGCTCCAGTAGGTTATACGGATGCGGCCGCACTTCTTTTTCCCTCTGCAGGTGAGTGTCCATCGATGTCGATGTTAGGCATGGCGCGCAAAACGGCTGCAGCCAAGATAGACATACACGCACAAAAAAGGTGATGAGTGGCTGCACCAGGGTGGTGATGTTGACAGCAGCCGCCGCCGCCGCCGCTGCCGCACACTGCGTCGCTACATACTTCCATCTCCTGCCACTTACCGTTACCTGTTCGCGTTCCTATTTGTGCTGCACGTCCGTTCTTACGTGGAGCGCTCACATGAAGAGTGGAGCGGGTGCCACACCTGCGCCGGAGTAGCGGCTGCGGAAAAAGAGACGGTGCTGCAAACAACACCGACAGACGAATACGCGCTTGAGCGTATGCGTGCGTGCGTGTAGGAGGTGGTCGTATACCGAGGGAGGCAGCGGAGCCGCAGGGTGTCGCCTCTCTCTCTTCGGCCGCTCCAGCTTCGTTACCACCCTACAGCCGCGCACAACGTCCTCCCCTCCTCCGCCCTTCCGGTCTTGTCAGATGAGTTGCTTATCCTTCAGCATCGTCGTCAGCGTGCCATCCAGCATCATTGTCTTGCAAATATCGAAGCCGCCGAGCAGCTCGCCGTCCACGTACACCTGCGGGTACGTCGGCCAGTCGCTGTACGCCTTGAGCCCCTCGCAAACCTCCTCGTCATCCATGATGTTGAAAAAGCTATACTTGACGCCGAGCTGGTCGAGCAGGTCCACCAGCTGCGCTGTAAAGCGACACCGCGGTTGCGACGGGGTGCCAGTGAGAAAGACGACGAGGCGGTCGTGACAGATGATGTCGTGCAGATCCTTCGCGAGGTCGTCCGACACGTCCGACGGGGCGCGGTGCACGCGGGAGGTGTGGAAAAACGCCGCGGATGCGCGGTGCGCTGACGCAGCCATGGACGACGACAGCGATGAGCAGGGCACCGCGTTAGCCGACGCGTACGTCGCGGCAAGGGCGGTGCTTGCCGTCACCGAAGACCTTCGCGACACGCAGACGAGGCGACCACTCGCAGCGAGGGAAAGCCCTCGACTCAACGAGCGCATGGCTGAGAACCGCGGAAGCGACAGGATTCCCCAGCTGCCAGTGGAGATAGGCGGTGGGTTGCAGCGAGGGAGGAGGGATAGGTGGGGCAGCTGCGCTTCGAAGAGCCGGTTATGAATGATGGAGTGTGCGTATGTGGGCACGCACGTGGTGCTGGCGTGAGGGAGGCGGTGGACGGGGTAGCGAAAAGAAGAGGTACACGAAGTGGGCGAAGGGCTTGGAGGGGGTGAGGAGTCAACGACGATGCGTTGCTGGGAGATGATGGCGGCACCTCCCCAAGCACGGCCGTGTAGGATAGTCGGCGGTGGAGGGGAGTGGACGACGGGGAGGTCACGTAGACACCGTTCCTCTCCCTTCGTCCGCCAGCGCAGAGCCGACGCGCTTGCCACTTCCTCATGGCCCCGTCCGGGCGCACCCTCTCCCCTCTCCGCCACGTGGGTCGCGGCCATGACACACCTGGTAAGGCTGCTCACGGCGCGCCATCCTCTGGCGTCTTCTACATCGTTCCGATTTCGTCACGTTGGCCTTTGGCTGACGTCTTGGCGGCAGAGGGAAAAGAGGCGTGCGCCGCGTTCCCCCGGAGGTTGGCGGGGCGGGCAGGCGGGGAGAGGGGCGTGACGGCCAGGCATTTCGCGGGTGCCACAGAGAATGCTTCGGCTCCTCCAACCCGACTCCGCCTCTTCCCCCCCCCCCGTCCACCTCGGCAGCTAAAGCGCCTCCTCGCACGCGTAGTGAAGCACGCCGTCGGTGAACGTCAGCGCCCGCACCCGTGGCGGCTTCGCAATCACTTCCCGATGAGCGCTGAGTGTTGGTGATAGCAGAGAGCGTGGGGGCGACAGCTCATACATGATGGGGGCAAACACGTCCGCTGCCTCCTCGCCTTCCACGTCGTCGTCGTCCTCCGCATCCAAGCCCGCGCCGTCGGGCATCGTCGCCCCACCATCGAGCACTAAACAAACGCCGCACGCAGACAGCACCCCAAGGGCACTCGAGCCTTCCGCGGAAGTCGTTGCAAGCGGGACGTATGTCGCGCACACCGGACTGCGGCGGAGGCTAGCGTGAGACGCGGGCGACGTCGATGCGAGCCACTCCGTCACTACGGGCGCATCGTGCCATAGGTCATCCTCGTCGAGCGCGGGCGGTGCCGCGAGCGCCTCTTCAGCGACCCACACCGGGCGGGACGGGTTCCTGCAGTCATACAGCAGCCACCAGCAGCTGCCGGACGAGGAGAGGGGCGAACAGTAGCAGCTGCCGTCGCCGCTGCCGTTGTTGTCCCCGTCGCTCTGCCATGACTCATCGACATGAGATACCTTTGCGTGAACCGGGTAAGGACGGCTCCGCCGCTTGCCCCGCTCATTATGCATCGCCGTCACGAGGTACGAGTAGCCGCTGCCACCACCGTTTGATGTTTGCGGGACTGCTGCTGGCGCCACGAGGGATGGCTCTTCCACCACAGACGTCACGCACCAACTCGAACACTGGCTTGGTGACGAGGTGGCGGCAGCGGGGGCAGTGCCACCGCCTCCCGTCAGCCACGACGGCAGCTCAAAGAAGACCGTCGGGGTGACTGTCGCGGCGGTGTAGAGGCCAACGTGGCGACGAAACGCGGCAGCGAAGACAAGACCCATCGGCCCTGTCGCAGCGTTACTCGCGCGCTGATGCGCCGGCGCCGGCATCGTTGCGGGGCAAAGGTGCGACGGCTGGTGCGGTGGAGCGTGTTGGAGGGCAGGCGGCATGCGCCGGCGTACGTCGAACAAGCGCGGTGATCGCCGCACGACGTGCCGCGCCTCTGCTAAAGAGCGCGCAGCAGCACCATCTCCACCGCTGTCCATTACGTCTTCTTCTCCGGGTGGCATTGCCAACGGCACTCGCCACGCCGACTCGCGTTGCACCGAGGCTAACCACACGCCACTGCACGGTCGTCTCGCGGAGCGTCCTCCGGCGGCAACGCCGCTGCCTTCGTAAACCTCATCCACGCGCTGGCAGAGGATGTGCATGTCCGTCTGCCCACCGCTGGAGTGGCTAGGCACATAGCTGCACGGCAGGACCGCCTCTACCGCCTTCCAAGCTGGTGCTAACGGCGGAGTACGCCCCCACTGGCACGGCCGCCCGAGCGCCGTGGCCTTGCCGAGGCGACCGTGGTGATCATGGCGCTGGTGGTTCCACGTCAAGGGTGTGCCCCCCGCAAACACCGCGTCCTCCTCGTCCTTGAGGAAGATGGTGGCCTGCAGCCACCTGGCGGCCGTGCCATGAGGCGATAATGCTCTGCTGAGGGGTGAGGGGCGCATGATCGTCACCACTGAGGCGGCATCGCCGAGTCCTACCACCGCACCAGGGGCAATGTCGTCGCTCGCGGCTGCCTCGTCGTCGTCTTCGTTGCCTGTGTCGAGACCCGCAGAGAGCCAGCATGAGGAGGTGAGGTCGCGGTGCGGCTGCGGCAGGACAATGCACCGTCCCCGTCCTCCAACGGCAGAGTTGCCAGGAGCAGAACCACGCTCGTTCCACTGCTGCGCCACCGAGCGACGCGTGTCCTCTTCCCTGATGCTGCTGGACGGCTGCGCCAAGACAGCCGCACGCGGCACCTGCAGCGCGAAGGACGACACGGAAAGCAGCTGACACTCATGGCGACCGCAGAGCAGCAGACTAGCGCGATCGGGCGACGGCTGCACGGATGCCCATCTCGAGCCGCGTGGCTGCAGCAGTGGTGCGGGTAAGTGGAGAACACGAGACGGGATGCATGTGGCGCTGTCCATCGCGCGAACGGCGTAGGCCGTCGTCTGCGATAGTGAAGGTGCCAGCGTTCTCGGGTCCCCCTCTTGAGAGGTTTCTGGCGCGCCGCCACCCCCACCGTTCTGTGTAGGCAGGTGAGTTAGCAAAGGACTTCGGATTGGCAAACATGCCAGCACGCCGTGCAGCGGAAAGCAGAGACGAGACGACAGCAGAAAAGAAGAGGGTGAGCGGGGCGGGTCATGAGTTGAGGGTGATGAGACGTGTGCTCGTGAGAAGAGGTCCAGCGATTCCATCGCTGTGACGCGGGGCAGATCGTGCCAATCGAAGCGTGCGCAGGCACCCGGGACTGCGCTTTTCCGGCGTATTTTCTGCCGTGCAGCGCGAGCCACCGAGGGCTGGGTGGGTGATAGTGTGTCAGTGCACGCCTCCTTGCCCGAAGATCGACTCAAGGGCCACGACAGCCCTCCTCCTCGCGTGCTTTCTCCCGCCATACTTCGCATCGTGTCTGCCCTCAAGAGCATAGAGAACAAGAGCGAGCGAGAGAGGAGTGGGGTGAGGGGCAGTGCTCTCACCCATCCCCTCCCCCAGCACTTCATCTCCGCTGCATGCGTGCGCACTCAGTGCCTTCGCGTCCTCCTTTTTCTTCTGTTGATCCTTTCCTTTGGCCAAGGGTACAAGGGGGTGCATCGGTAACCGCCATAGCTGTATGTGCTTGCGTGCACAGGCCCATACATGATCCCATACGCGCGCACGCCGACCGCCTTTCATCAGATTCGGCTTGGCTGTCTTGTCTACCGTCGTCGCCGCTGTTGTTGTCCTCCGCCGACCCCACCGTCCCATGCCTCTACAGATGCGGTATCACTTCTCTACATCACCGGAGGTGGGCAGTCCAGCCCACACCTTGAAGCCGTCGTACGTCACCCACTGCAGTGCCGTCAGCGAAACCACCATCAACAGACGAGGGGCCAAGCCTTTCCACATGCCGCGCCACCCTAGCTCATGCATCACCTCGAGGACACCGTGCATGGCGCCACCGTGGGCGGCGCCGGCTCTGCCGTGGCCCACGCTGCCGCATGTGGCGTCCGCAAGCGTATTGGCCAGCGCCGGCACCGCACTCGATGTGGGCGCAGATGACCGCTGGCTCATCTTTGACAGCACCGTGTCCGCCGGGTGCGACACAACGCCGCACAGCAGCCCCGCCAGCACGCCGGCCAGCAAACTCACGACCAGCTTGCCCAAGACCCCAGGCTCTGCGGCGTCCATGACGCCAAGGCTATGGAAGAGGGACTGCAGCCCGACGACGACGAATTCGAATGAGGAGAACTTCATCATCGTGTACGGCACCTGCCTGCCCCAGAGCGGCACGAGCCCCCTGTAAAAACCGTGCAGCCCCTCCGTCTCCCACATGCGCGGCAGGGCGCTGCGGAGGTGCACCGGAAACGACGGCGAGGTCTGCATGCGGATCTTTACCGCCTCCCACGGCGCCAGACCGAGATCGGCAACCACCTCGGCCAGGCAGCTGGAGAAGAGAAAGACGAAGAACTGGTAGACGCCGGACACATGCGCCGCTGACGACGACGCGAGCGAGTTGGCCACGCCTCCCGCGGCAGCAGCTGCCGCCTTCGCCTCCACTGACGGTTCCAGAAAGGCGATCAGCAGCACGTACTTGACTATTTCGTAGAGAGAGAACTTGATCGAGCCTTGGATGCAGTACCCCCACAGCATCGGCAGCCACCCGCGGAAGAACAGCGGCAGCGCGCGGTAGACTGAGCCGCCGGCCTCAACGCGGAATAGGTGCACGAAGCCGTCCTTAAAGCTTCGGTACTCGCCCACCTGCACGCGGCACTTGAGGATGTCGATTGGGGCAACGACGAGGTGCACCATCCCCGCGGCGATGCCGCCCACAAAACAGTAGACGAAGTACTGGAACGAGTGCGGGCGCACCTTGCCGGTGACCGGGTCGATGTTGAACGCAGAGGTCGACTGCCACACGTACGTGACGACGAGGACCGCCGCGAGCGCCGACGCCGCCGCCGCGATGAGGAAGTGCTGGAAGCAAACCCGGTCTCGCGAGCCCACGATGGGCGAGACAAACGAGGCAGCCCCCACTCCATTAACGCCGCCAGGCGGCAAGAGGGACGTCGTTATCACTGCGCTCACCACATCTGCTTCCGTCGTTGAGCCTCCGCCGACGCCAGCCACAAGCCCCAAGACGGTGCTTCGCTCATCGACGCGACTACCATGCCCGTCGCCTTCACTGTTATTTGAACCAGTGTTGCGGTTGTGCACCGCAAAGCCGGCCGGCACGGGAAACATATACGTGGTGTGTTCTCGCTGTGCGTGTGCGTGGGCGTTCACCTGCGTGCTCATGAGTTGATCGGCGTGGTGGCTCCCACGGCGACGGTGGCAGCGACGTAAACGGAGCCGGATCAGGCAAGGCGAAGAGACCGAAAACGACGAAGTACCTCGGCTCGCATAATGTGGCATCCGAATGCAACTCCACGCACACACACACACAAACACATATACATATATGCATATATGTCTACGTGTGTGTATATATACGCAGACACAGATACCTGCACAGAGATGCACAGTCCGTACAGACGGAAAAGACAGGGACGAAGGGCGGTGTTGGAGACTGCAGCAGAAAGAGAGAGGGGGAGGGGTCAAGTGAGGGGAAGCTGAAAGCTGCCGACTTCTCCGTGCATGCACGACGACGAGAGGCGCAAGCACGATTCGATTTCTGTTCTGCATCCACGCGTGTCCACGGCTCCACCGCGCCGCACGAGCCAAAGCCCTCACGCAAGACCCCGTCCGCGCGGTGCCAAGCAGCGGCAGACAAGCGTTGCACCAAATGCACTGACGCGGCCATCTGTGAGCGGCCCCTGCCTCAACCTCTCCGCCCGCCACCGTCTCGCAGGTCGCCTCGCAGCCGCTTCCATCACGCTGGTCAGCACCTGGTGCTGCTGTCGGGGGGGGGTTCGCGTTCCCCACACCAGCAGGCAGTGTCGGGGCCGGACGAGACACGCTGGCGCTCGGCCTGATCGCATGGATGGCACAAGCGCGCTCACACGGTCGCAGGTCGCTCCGACGCAGCGCCGTCCAGGACCTGACCGCCGACACCACCAGCGGCACATCGCTCAGTCGTTTTCAGCAGTGTTGGCGCCTGGCCCCGTCACCACCAGAAGCGGCTCGGCACGTGGCAGGGACATGGGAGGGCTGCCTGGGCTCCCGCCCCGCCTCCTCCTCCGCCCATCAGGGCTTCAGAAGAAAGTGAGGCGCAGAGAACAGACGAAACAGTATCGCAGGGTGTCGATGGAGGGAAGAGGGAGAGAGACGGTGCCGCTTCCTGCACGTGTGCGTAGTGGAGTGAGCGCATGCGCTTCTGTGCGGCATCCTTCAACACGCAATCGTGCGTACGCGTGCGCGCGAGCTGTCGAGAGCAGAGCCGCAGCGATGCCGGGGAAGGGGTGGGATGATGGGGTGATGACGTGAGCAAGGGTTTCGTCCCCTCGAACGCAAAGCAAAAAGAAATTAGAAAGCGCAGGCACGGTGAGCAGCCGGGCGTCACCCACGCCGGTGCGTGTGAGCGACGCGGTGGCTCGTTTCCGTGCTGTCGGCAGTAGCAGTAGTAGAGGGGTTCGAGGCAGCACGTCGACGCGCCCTGCCGCCATCTTGCGGTTGCCGTGCCCTCACGCATCGTTTTCGAGTCGCATTGGCCGACATCGCTGAGACAAGATGCCCGACAGCAGGCGCAGCACCCAACCACAGGAGAACCGTGGCAGCCCCGACACCGACGCACGCACGCATACATGCACATGTATATTTGTGCGTGTGTGGGAGGGCCCGGTCACCTGCTCATCAAGGCACGCACCACCGCGCCATCGCCAGCCGCATCGTGCAGGGCCGCGTGCCACTCGTACAGTCGGCGCACACCCGCTGGTGAGAGAGGCGCGTGAGCATTGTGTGCTCCAATCGGTGCCCAACAAGATGCTTCCGATGTGGGTGCCGTGACGCCAGAGGCGCAAGATGCCATGCACGCGTACAATACACGCATCAGTGCATCTTGCTGGGAGATGGTCAGCTGAGCAGCGAAGGTCGAGCGCAGCTGCTTTAGTGTCCCCATAGAGGAATCATGGGCAGAGGGACTGGTACCTCTCTCGGCAGTGCAGGGAACCGCACCTTCACTGCTGTCTGAGATGAGGACTGCTACACCGGCGCTACGGCAGAGTTGCGCGTCCACGTCGTCGAGCCGAGAAAGCACACGACGTGCATCGTCGATGGGGAGGCGCTGCAATGACGTTGTTTCGAGCGCGTCCAGCTCGGCGCAGAGACGCGATGTCGGAGCAGCAGGGGCCCCAGCCGACGCCATCTAGAGAGGAAAGGGGGAGAGTCGTGGTTTGTGCGTGTGTGTGTAGAGACGAGGGAGACCATTACTTCACACGTGAGAGGATGCGGCCGCCGTTTTTCTTTGACTGCATACCCGTTCCCTGCGCTCTACGATCGCGGCCACACGTAGATATCCTAGCCGCAGGCCGCGGGCCGCAGGCAGCAGCAGTGGCATGCGCGTCGAGAGAACGAAGAGAGGGTGAGCGAGGGGGAGATGAGAGTGCGAGAGGGGGGGCGGGGAGCACATGAGCACGTCTGCGTTTTGCTTGCCCTACTGTGCTCTGTGCGTTGTGCGTGGTCCAGGCGCGTCTTCACTCCTGCTGTGAGAAGAATGTGAAGGTAGCGAGAGGGAGAGAGACGAGGGAGAACACGCACAAGCACGTGCACAAGACTGACAGGATCGCCTCTCCCCCTCCTTCGTCTCCTGCCACTGCCCATACAAGCCCACGCATATGTGTTGTACCACGGGTGTGTTGTCGAGCTCGCCTTAGCAACATCTACAGCATGTATTCTTTCGGTTTGGGAAGGGAGAGGAGGGAGGGGAAGAAGGGGTTGTTAGGGCTGCTGGACGTGCGGATGAGGTGGCCGGCGAAGGCGACTTATCGTCTGCGAGCGAAACTGAACGCGAGAGGGAGCCAAACATGGTCAAGGGTCGCAGCCAAAGGAGGGAGAGAGTGAGATGTGGAACACACATGCATATACAACACGCTTGCATGGACTTGCACACGTATAAACACACACACACACAATGCAAGGCACAGCACACAAAACACGGAGAGGGAGGGAGGAGTGAAGCAAC
Organism: Leishmania donovani; assembly: GCF_000227135.1. Taxonomy (NCBI): domain Eukaryota; phylum Euglenozoa; class Kinetoplastea; order Trypanosomatida; family Trypanosomatidae; genus Leishmania; species Leishmania donovani. The sequence goes on along the minus strand of NC_018232.1, from coordinate 87,188 downwards.
CAAGAACCGGTGGCGCAGACTTCGCTCTTCCGTGAAGGCGGAGCAGCAGCAACCGAAACAGAAACAACGAGGAGGTCTCCGAACGAACGTGAGAGAGGCGGTGGACAGGGATGGCAGACGAGGGGGGCCGTGGATAGTTCGTATGCCTGTGGGCGAGGCCGTGACGATGGCACACGAGTCGAGAGAGAGAGGGGGGAGGAGAGGGAGAGATGGAAGTCGCCACACACACACACACACGCACACATACGCCAACGCTACCGCACAGCGTGCAGGAGGAAACACCTAAGCGCACAAACAACCAGACAGCAGGGCAGACAGCGGCGGCTCGAATGCATTGACGCACAGGGTCATGCGCTCCCTCCCCTCCCCACCGTCTTCCACCCCACCCTACTCCACTCTTCCATGCCCCGTTCCTTCGGCGAATCCGTGAGAGGCGGGAAACACGCGAGTGGACAGGGACGGGGGGGGGACGGGCGAAGGAGGAGACGTGGCCATCAGAATTATTCTCTGTTCACGGCCCTACTCGCCCTGCCTTTGCCAATCAAAAGCCCTCGCACTGTCCTCCTCCTAAACGTAAAAGCCGTTCTCGCATTTTTGGAGTCTCCAGCCCCCCCCCCCCCCCGCCCCCACTTCTTCGTTCCATCTCCACTCCAGCTGCACCGCGTCCTTCTCATGCTTGGATACAATTGGACCAGAGGTGCATAGGAGCGAGAAGAGAGATGAAGAAGGGGCGCAAAGAGTTGCGGGCCGGCGGGGAGGGGCACAGCGGCTCCATATTGGTGCACCACCGCGCCCGCCACCCCGTGCCTTCACTTCGATACGCGTAGATATACATCACATGTGCATACGGCTTTCCGTTCCTTTCGCGTCGCTTGCGTGCCACCCTCAAAGTATCCCTGACGCCTGCGCTGTCTTCGGTGCGCGTCATCGTAATGTGCCGTGTGCCCACGCGCGCACAGGCGTGGGCAGGCGTCCGTCTTACGCCGACTTCTTCGACCTCTCGGACGCGGACTTTGCGAACGTCTTTCGGCGCTGCGCGAGCATGTACGAGTACATGACGTAGCTGCCGTAGGGGTATATGCCGAGGAGAATGAACCACACGGTGTTGTACCACGAGAAGGTGAAGTTCAGCTTGTTCGGCAGCTCCACGGTCCACGGCTTGTGCTTCTTGATATACGGTAGCGCCTTGTACAGGCATCCGATTTCTCCGGTGATGCCGACAGGGTAGAGCACCATGAAGGCGGAGTAGCGCAGCCACGTCAGCGACGCAAGATTGACACGGAGGAGGTTCGCGCCGTAGAACGAGTAGCGAATTATTTCGCTCAGGCACCAGGCGACCAGCATCTGCACAAACACGAGGCTCTTTGTGGAATCCGTGTCGCCGATGCGCACGGCACCGTACAGCACGATGAGGCGCGACAAGACCTGCAGGAAGGTCGTGCCGACTGGGCTGCGCACGACGCCGAAGGCGGCATGAAGTATCTCGGCAACGGCGCCGGTCTGCGCAACGCACAGCAGCCGCGCAATGCCGGGGTAGACCGAGGCGGGGTCGCGACCCTCCGCCAAATGCCCGATGACCTTCACGAGGATCGTGCCCCAGCCAACACACATGCCCGCGTTGTAGGCAAGCAGGTACATGTCCTTGATGCCCATGGTTGTGAGCGTGTATTCTTGAATTCAAGAAGCGTTAAAAGAGGGAGGAGCCGACGCAGAGAAGAGCGAAGAGAGCGTAGTGATCTGCGCGATGATGTATATATATATATATGTGTGTGTGTGTGGAAGAAGGGATCAGGAGGACGATGGCAACGTGTACCGAGAGCGGGAGAGTGAGCCGGCGAGCGAGAACAGAAGGAGATGTGTGTCTGTGTGTGTGCGCGTGGAGGCAAGTGTGTGCTCTTCGGTCTCTATGTACAGACGCGCACTGACGCACAAGTTTACAGAGATGTCCACCTGGGCGTGCGCGTGACAAGTTCCTTCGCGTCTGTTTCTGACACGCAAATCCGCCTTATCGACCCGTGCTCGCCGCCGGCTGCCAGACGGCGGGCACGCAGCAGCGCAAGTGAACAGAGCCTGCTCTGACATATGCATCTGTGTGTATGTGTGTTTTCGGGGTGGGGGTGGGGGTGAGGGCAGGGGGCAGGGAGAACGGATGCATCCATTGCCACCACCGCCGTCACCACCACACACGCTTCAATCGAAGTGCGGCGCGACTAGAATTTCCAAACCTTGCAGACATCACGTGCCTCCTACTCCATCCTCACTGAAGGCGTCGCCGCTTGTGTTTCTTACCACCACCGCCACCACTGCCCACGCCCATCATGTCCCCAATGAGCGCCTGCCAGTCATCCGCGTCCTTGGCGACTTTGTCTGCGGCCATTTGCCGCTGCTGCGCCGCCCGCTCGCGCTTCAGGCGCGCCCGCTCTGCGCGCCGCACCGCCCGCTCCTCTTCTGTCTTCGGGCGGTGACGCAGTTGGGAGTAGAACTTGCCCACGCGCACGTGGGACAGCGGTACCGTCACGGTGGTGGTGGTGGTGGCTGCTGAAGGTGATTCGGATACCGCCGTCGAAGTGGACGGTGCCACGGGCACCTTCACGAGCACCGTCTCTTCGAGCGTCAGGCGATCCACGACGCCCTCCACATACCGCCCGGTCTGTGGATCGATTACATGGCAGCTCACCCCACCTTGGATGTCACTGGTGGACGCGGTTGGCTGCCAGGGCCGCAGCGCCTCACTATACACAATCTCCTCCACGTTGTGGCCCAAGATCCACGCCTTATACTGCACCCGGTCAACATCTTTGGCTGGCGGCACAACGCCGGTGATCACGCACGGATACCAATCACGCTCGTCGAAGAGCACCTCGTACGGCGCCGGACGCAGCGCCGGCGACGATGAAGCTGTGTTGGGCATGCTAGGCGGGGGGTAGATGATCGTAGTCAGCACCTCTCCCGTTTCAGGAGACTTCTCCACCTTCTTCATCAGCCCCGGCGTGACTTGGATCGTCTCCTCCTCATTCAGCAGCTGGGCGAGGGTGCGCAGCTGCACCTCTACTTCCTCCACCAACGCTGCCATCTGCTCCGCATCCTCACCGTCGTTGTCGCCGTCGGCGTCGTGCGAGGCAAGAATGTCGTCGAGGCCCTCCACAAGCTCACGGTAGCTTGCAATGCGCTCCTCGCGGCTCATGCGCCGCACATCTTCTTCGCCCGCTGTCTCAGCCATCTCCGCGGAAAAGAGGGCTGCGGTGGCGCTGAGGGACGGGAGGTGGGCGAGAGATGCCGTGGGTGCTAAGAGGCGGCCCTGCGAACGAGGTTTAACCTCCAGTGCAAGACACCGTGTGTGTGTGTGCGTGTGTTTGCTTGCCAGTGTGTCTGTGGAGAGGGTGAGCGATGCACCGCACAGTCCGTTGATGACGCGTGCACGGAACGTGCGGCAGAAGGCGTGTGCGACATGGCGGCATAAAGCATCCCGTGAATACAGCGGAAATAGAGAGATGAGGTGTGTGTGTACCGAGGCTACGTCTGGTGGAGGGGCGGGCAGGCGGGCGGGAGGAACATATGCCAGAAAACGAGATGGAGAGAGGCGAACAGGCAGCTCGCTGGGAGAGGCAGCGCCGATCGCGAGGACGGAGAGAGGTGGCAGAGGAGGAGGACAACGCCCGCCCGCCCCCCTCTCCGAAACCCCGACCCGCCTCGAGACGCTCGACCCACCCCCTATTCCCTCCCTCCCTTGCTTTTATTTCTTCGTTGGAGGTGGCTCACCATTCCAGTCCGCGTGCGTGCTGGTGTCGCAGCGGGCCAGACGGGAAACGTCGCAAGAGCGATGATGATTCTGGCCAACGGTGCATACATAATGTACATGTGCGCGTGACATCCTTTTGTATCAGTGCTCGGTGTGCGGGTGACGGAAAGCGAACGCGAGGGGGCGGAGAGGGGAGGGCCGAAGAAGACGGTTGGCGATGGACAAGAGATGAGTGAGAGGCAGGCAGGTGGGAGGTTAGATGGGAGGCCGGAGGGAGGGAGGGAGGGGGTGCGGTTTCGACTGGAAGACGCGTGAAGGTACATATGCGTGTGCGGGTCGCTCCACCATCTATGCTCTCTCCCTCTCTCCAAGCCGCCGGTTCAACCTTTTTGGTCACCGCTCCCATGCCACCCTCCCCTCCCCACCCCTAAACGCACACGAAAAACGCGTGCACATTATCGCTTCAGCCGTCCGCCTCCTCGTCCTCTTCGCCAGTGTCGATGTTCTCGCTACCGCTGTCGTTCTTGTCTTCACCGGACAAATCGCTCTCCTCGGCCTCCTCGCCTTCTTCCGCCTCTGCGCGCCTCGCCTCCTCAGCTTCACGCAGTCGCTGCGCACGCGCTTCCTCGAAGCGGCGCAGATACTCCTCCCTGCGCCGCCGCAGACGTTTCTCTAGCATAATGAAGAAGGCCTCTTCGTCCGCGCGCCTCGCTTCTTGCGCCGCCACGGCCCTCTCCAGCACCTCCAGTGTGCCGTGCGACTCGTTGTCAGCGGCCATACGCGCAGGCGTCAGCGACCCCAGCACCTTCTGATCGCACATCGCGAGCTGCGCATCTGGCGCCGCGCCGTCGTTCGTGACTGCCTTTAGCCCTGCACTGCAGTCAGCGCCGTGCTCCACGAGGAAGCGCACCGTGTCGTGCGCGCGGGCAAGGACAGCCCAGTGGAGAGGTGTACCAGCGTAGCGGCTGCGCTTGCTCGGCTGCCAACGCACTTGCAGAGGCACTGAGCTCTCCTCTGACACCGCTGCACCAACAGCAGCCGTCGGCACCTCGCGACACGAGAAGAGAATACCGTACAGGGTCATGTCCACCGGCGGCGTTGTGCTCATGCGAAGCAACCCGTGCTGCTGAATGTGCTCGGCGACGCTGTCTCGGTGCAGTTGGTGGGCAAGTAGACGCTTGTAGAGGAGGATGTCGCCCTGTTGCGCCCGCCGATCCACCTCCGCCGCCTCCTCGGCCTCCTCGTCGAGTAGCGCGGCATCATCGTCTTGCATGTATGCACCCGCGCCCTCGCCGTCCTCGGCGGCGCCGCCGAGGGCTTGCTCATCGAGACTGTAGGCCTTCACGATGCCACGCAGGACCGGGTGCGCCTTCAGCTTCGCCATTTCTTCTTCTCCAAGCACCTCCTCTATATCCTCCTCGGCGCCGCCATAGCCCTCATCATCCTCATCATTGCCGACGCCCTCCCAGTGAGCAAGCGCGTCGCGCGCCGCAGCACTCGTGTCGACGACAAACGGTGAGTGCCACCGTCCGCTGTACACGCCAGCCGCCGTCACGAGCTGCTCCACGCGGGCCGTGTCGCCCTCAAAGGCAGCCGTGCAGATATCGCGCGGACGCGTGCTCATGAGCTACCCGCAAAACGCGGAAGAAGAAAGCTAAAAGGAAAGGGGAGGGAGGGGGGAGCTGCGCTCAACACCCGAATCGGTGAAGTCGCTCTTTGCGTGCGCGTGCTTCGAGAGCGAGGGAGTATAGGAGGGAGAAGTATGAGGGCGTGGTGTCGTCGTGCAGCTCCTCAGCGCGGGGTGGAGGGGGCGGGGGAGGACGACAAAGTCGATGCCGACAGCGAGACGCTCACTCGGAGACATGCGGTGATGTGAGCCTGTGCCTGCACTCTCCTGGAGATGCTCCTCCTCTCTTGACGTCTGCCTCGAGCTGCCCGCTCTATCGCAGGCGAGAGAGATTAGAGAGATCAGTCGTTGAGGATGAGCATGATGCATGTTCGTCGATGAGAGCAACCAAAAAGACAGACAGACACCATTATCGCAGTGATGGCGGCGATAACAAGGATGGTGACGCAGACGCCTCATGGCCGCAGTGGGGAGGGATACACACACACAGAGGACAAGAAAGAGTTTTGAGCGGAACGGTGCAGCCGCTGGTTCTCTGCGTGTCCGCCCCAATCACATAAACGCGCACACACTCGCCTCGGTGCCTCCGCTCTCGTACTGTCCACGCCTCCGCTCCCGGCTTCGAGGAGCAGGAGGTGTGTGGTAGCGGTGTTGTGTGCACGCCTTCGCTCACTCAGCGTACAACCTACGCGGGTGGTGCCGAGCGCCTAGCGCGTATCGCCCTCTTCATCGACTCTTGCGTCGATAAGTCCTCAGTCAGCACTAGACGCCGCTCCATCAGCTCTTGATACCGTGGATCGTCCTCCAGTGGCGAGGTCCGATTCGGATTCACGACGGAGCTGTACTTCACCAGCAGCATACATTTGAGCAAGAGACCGCCGAAGAGCACGGAACACATGATGTACGCGTTGCGGCGCGTCGCGTGAAAACCGAAGGCCTCCTCGTAGGCCGTGAACGGCTTGTAGTACGCGCGTGGCATGGAAGAGCTCTTCTCGTACCGCAGCCCAAACACGTAAGGACGACGCTATGAAGAGTTTTGGGGGTGCGTGGCAAGGTGAGTGCGCGCGTGCAGATGCGACTCGACAGCCGCAGCGCACACCGAGGAGGAGGAGGGGAGGAGCACAGACGCAGGCATCCGCATCCACAGATGCCGAGAAGAACGAGCAAACATGCGTCACAGGAAAGAGGGAGCCGGACGTAGGTGAGGAGGATAGATGTATACGTGGATGATTAGCCTAATCCGCATGAGCCTTCGTGTCTTCGACCTGTTCTCTCTTCCTCCCTCTCTCCTCTGAGCAGGGGATGTACGAGAGCGCTAGTGGTGGTGGTGGGGGGCGGTGCATGCCATCCACGGTATACCGCACATACACAGAGGTGTGCCTGTCTGCGCTGTCACGAAAAGAGAGCCGTAAGCGTACCCGCAGGCCGATTTTTCCACGTTCTATTTCTGGTGTTCTCTTAAAGCTTGGCTCCCCACGGTTTCGATCATCAAGTGAACGCATCCAGTACACCCGTGCGCCGGTGCCTTTCGTGGGTGAGTGTGGAATGGGGTGCTGCAGTCACCGCAGCTGATTAGGCAGAAACAGAGAGCGACACGCCTTCGACATCGAAAAAGGGGTGGGAGGAGAACAAAGAAGTCTCGGAGGAGGGAGGCACTGCTGACGACGAGGTGCATCCACACACACCCTCAGCGCACCTACACACAGGCTGATGGGTGCCGATGAGAAGAGAAGCCGCTAGAGAGGAAGGAAAGCGGACAAGACGATAAGGATGAGGGATGATGGCGATGATAAGCCGTGAAAGCGGCAGAGAAAGAGGGCTGGAGACGGTCGCGGGGATGCAAGTTGCCACGTACTCTCTGCCCGCATGGCGAGCGCGCCTGTTCACGCCGGAACCGTGAGAGCTGGGCTGAGCGCGTACTCCTTTCCCAAGACAAGACGAGATCGACAACCACCTCAGGGGAAAAGCCACTGGAGCGTCACATCCTCCGATCTTCCCCTGAGAAGAGAGAGAGAGAGACAAAAGAGGAAGAGCACACGACGGTGCTTAGAGATGTGCATATGCATATGCATATATATATATATATATGCGTGTGTATGTGTGCATACCTGTTTGGGAGGGTGAAGTGGGGTCTACACGCCGAAGGGGGTGCCGGGAGGAGTGCGCCGATGAGACGGGAGGCAGCAGGAGGCGGCGGAGGTGGTGTTGGTTGAGGTGGGGCCTCACACAAAACGAAAACACCGCAACATCAACATGAGGCTGCGTCTGCACCAGAGTGAGTCCCACACACTTGGGGAGGAGAAAGAGGAGAAGGCATGTAGGCCTCTATCGAAGTCAGCATGTGCAGAGGCCTGGAGGCGCACATGAACGCACACAGACGGCGCAGCAGCAGCCACAACTTCAGTCACTATCAACACCAAAACAGAAAGGACGTGAGAGACACACATGAAACAACGCCTGCGGGGCGGCCGCGCTCCATACGCTCCCTTGCGCTGTTCTGGCTCCCTCGCATCCGCTCCTATAACTCTGCATGCGAACAAAAAGACAGAAGGTGGTCTCCGCTGGAGCGGTGACACCGACAGCTGGATGCAGTGTTTGGGGTAGGGAGGGGGAGGGTAAATAAACAAGAGGAGGTTCCAACGTCGGAGCGGGAAAGACGGTGTCGCGGGGGTGGGGGAGGGTGATGCGACGAGAAAAAGAAGCGATAACACACATGACGTAAAAGGAAGGAGACGGAGCGACACACACACACACACAGAGACGTCAACTGTGGCGGCGCACGTTGTTGGGTGGGGTATACCCTCGCGGCGCCAGCGCGCTCGCCTCCACCGCTTCCTCCGCCGTAGCCACGCTAGAGGATCCGCGCGGTTGCTCACTTTCTGAGCTGAGCGACCTGCGCGCCATCGAGAAGTAAGACGTGGCAACGAAGGCGGAACGCGCACTTGACCGCAGCTCTGAGCCCCTACGCGGCGTCGGCTCACGCAAGAGCGGCACGAGGGGGGTGACAGCCGAAGATACGGATGGGCTCTCAAGAACCTCCACCCACGGTGCCTTCTTCCCAATCTGCGAGCTCTCGATGCGGTGATGCATGTGTACATCGAAAAAAAAGGGCTTGTCGTTGTGCTGCGGATCCACCGTCATGATCCACAGAGCCACGCTGTACTGCTGGTTCATTTTCGTCGATAGCGTCACGGGAACGACGCAGCCGCAGCGGCACCGCGCATCCACCACCTGCCGCACCTTCGCGATTGAATCCACATAAACACCCGCGATACGCAGAAGAACATCACCGAGGCGAATACCCGTCTGGTAAGCCGGCCCATCCCTGTAAAGCCCATCCACAATAAGGGTGCCCTTTTCCACATCCTCCAACAGCGACAACCCAATAAAAGGCCGCGGCAGCCGCATCCGCGGGTCCGGCCGCGCCTTCGCCAGAATTCGCTCCTTGTACTCCTCATTGTAACTCGACGTCGCCGCCCGCACATCTTTCTCATCTTCCTCGGCAGCCTCCAGCTCAGCGCGGAGACGCGCCGCGTGCTCGAGGGCCTGGACGCGGGTCTGCTCGGCCTCGTGCTCGGCCCCCAGGCGCGCCGCCTCCTCGGCAGCCTCCAGCTCAGCGCGGAGACGCGCCGCGTGCTCGAGGGCCTGGACGCGGTTTTTTTTAGGCTGCTGCTGTTGTGCGGAGCAGTTTAGTTGGTATGCTATGTTTTTTCGATCAGGTTGCAGCATAAGTGTGTGTGTCGAGTAGTGGAGGATGATGGTGTCGAGGGTTGCGGTGGAAGCAGGGAGGTCAGGTCCGGAATGTCGTGCCTGCCTCAAGCTCATGGTAGTCGTGCCGGTCACCTCGTCGTCGTGAGTGTGAGTGTGGCGATGTTTTTTCGAGGGGTGCTGCCGAGAAGGTGGAGCGACGGCACGCAGAGCCGCCATCTCAATTTCTTCCCTCTTAGGCAGGCCGCAGGATGTGGTGGTGGCGGATGATGCGGTGCTTCGGAGCTGCGGTGTCAGGCTCTCGTCGTTGCCCTGCATAGGGATCACAGCAGGCGCTTCGAAAGCGTGCTCGAGGTCCGCTTCGTGGCTGCCGCCGTGTGAAGCCTTATGGTCGTCTGCGAAGACGGCGTGGGATGAAGACAAGGATCGAGGCGTGGTTGGTGCGCGCTGCTGCGGTCGCCAGGTCCGAGAGGCGGCCGGTGAGGTCCCAAAGACCTCCGGCAACTGGTGAAGCGCCTTTTGCCGCTGCTCCGCGAGCTTGCGGAGGTACAGAGCCGCGAGGAAACCGATGCAGGCAACGGCGGTTACCATCCAAAACAGGACGATGATGACGGGCATGATGGCACGATCCACCTTGCATGCTCGAACGTGGCCCATTAGCGCATCAGTGCACAAATTCGTGCAGTTCACGTCCGAGTAGCAGAGCTCTGAGGTGAAGTACTGAGGGCCAATGGTGGAGGCGGAGAGGTTGAAGCGGACCAGGCCGAGGTGCGGCATAGCGACGGAGCCGCTGCGCCCGGTGAAGTTCACGTGTCGGTCATTCAGCTGCACGCTCATCACACCGTCGTCAGGGTCACTCGTGCACAAACCGAGCGTGAAGACAAGGTGGAAGTGCAGGCCGGCCCAAGACCCCTTGGATGTTGTTCTGCCGGTATAGCGGCTGCGGTCAACATGGCAGCGGGGCGGCTCGGCTGCCGTGGCCGCGTACGCCATCCGCATGAACGTCGTTGAGGTCATCGCGGGCACAACGCATGAGAGAAAGAGCGCGCTGGACAACAGTAGCATCGATACCCTCGTTACAGCATCAGGGGCGGCGAGCAGCGCGCCGCGACCGTGTTGCGGATGCGTCCGCAAGGTGTGGGCCATCAACGCCGATCGAGGGCAGAACGGAGGAGGTCTAGAAAAGGGTGAAGAAGAGATGCTAACCTTCAAGTGCAGTTCTCCACAATACAGGAGCGCACGAGCCCAGTGGCACAAGAGCCAACCTGTGCAGCGCCAACTGCCACAGGGCACACTGCAACGCCCTCGGTCACACAAACACACACACACACAAACTAAAAGCCATCTGCCACACGTAGCTGCAGACACACGGGCGCGCGCTTGCAAACTACCGCGACACAAGCGAGGGAGAACGAGGAGACGCGACAATGTCAGCGGAGGATGCAGACGCGGACGAGCCCGACACAAGGAAAAGCAGCAAGCTGCAGAGAAGCGTCCGCCGACTCCCCCCCCCAAAAAAAAAGGTGAAGATTGCCACCACGAACAACAGTGGCACAGGCACAGGCACAGGCACAGGCACAGGCACACACTATACAACGAAAAGCTACAACGAGCGCGGGGACGAAAGCGCTAAGGGCGTACAACAAAGACGACCGGACCGACAAACCTCTGTGTGACTTCGGGTGCGTGGTGTGTACATATTACTCGTGTGCAACACCGGTGGCGGTGGGGTTGGTGGTGCTGATGCTGCTGCGTGTGCGGCCCGGACGAGAGCGAGAGAGGCGGGGGTGGCGGAGGTCGAATGTGTACAAGGTGGAGCGAACGCAAGAGGAGGAGACGGGAGCTACAGTGGGTGTGTCCATCGTGACTGACGCACGTGTCCGCAGAACACCGTGAGCTTGCATCGGCACCTATGCGGTGTTCCTCTCTGCTGGCCGTAGCGGTGGATGCGGGCATGCGAGACCCCTGCTCACGAAGGTAGCGGGCGGCGGTGGTGGTGGTAGTGGTGGGGGGGGGTCCCGAGCGAGAGTGACACCCAGAGAGAAGAAGGAGCCGTTATCGAGTCGTATGGAAGAGTAAGTCGCACGCGTAATTGCGCGCACATGCGTGTTGAATTTCACAACCGAGTCCATCACTTGTTATCGCGTCGAGCAGACACATCGATGTACGTGTGCACACTCTTGCGCTTGATCAATAAAGGAGAGCCTGTTTCGCCCTCTCCATACCTACTTCTCTGCGTGCGGGCTGCAGTGGTGCGCCAAAATCGCATAGATGGAGTGCCTATCCTTGCACACGCGTGTGCGTGTGTGTGCGCACACAAGGATAAGGTGGAGAGAGTGACACAAGCGGCAGAGTGAGATCGAAGGCGTGCAAGAGAAGAGGACGGATTGCTGCGTTTTGACCCAAGATGGACCACTTCAGCAGATGCTCAGGCACGCGTCGAGTGGCCAGAGAAGCGCCTCGTCTTCCTGCCTCCCCCACAGACGGACAACACCATTGCCGCCGCCGCCCCCTCCTTCTCCACGCCTTTTCGGTTGTCGCCGTCCCTCACCACTTTAAGCTGTGCACGTTGCCGTCGTTCAGCATCGCTGCGAACTCTTTCTCGCGGTCGCGAAATGTACAACGCCACAGCGCATCCCCTAGTGAGGGGGCTGTGACAGCAATGGTGGCATCGGCGAAGGGCTTCCATGCTGCCTCGACGCGACGTCGCTGCGCCTTCATGGCGACCTCTCCGTCCTCAGCCTGCGCGTCGCTGCTGACGGGCTGTGCGCTGGCAAACGTACAGGCAAGTGCCGAGCCCGAAGAGGCAGCAGCTGTAGCTGCGCCAAGGCCGCCCTTCTCACGACTGCCCTCCATACTCCTCGCGTAGGCGTCAAGGACGGCGTTCAGCACCTCTGCGTGGGGCTGCTGCGCCGGCCGCACCTGCCCTCCACCGTTCAAGCACCCGTCTGGGCACGCCATGAGCTCGATAAAGGTGTAGCCACGCATGGCGGGTATGCGTTTCTTGAGGCCACGCACCACGTTCTGAATTTGTTGAAAGCCGTAGCCGATGCAGAACACCTCCTCCGGCAGGGCGGCGCAAGTGGCGAGTTGATGATTGCGGTTGCGCTTCACCTCGTACGCGATGCTAGCGGGCGTGTCCGGCGAGGGCGACGACGAGGACGGCAGCGCTGCCGCCCCCTCCACCCGCAGGCGGTGCGCGATGACCGATCGATGGTAGCCGCCACTGCCGGCGAACCGCGCCGCATCGTGGGCGGGCGCGAAGATAGCAGAGGCTGCCGGCGACGATGTTGACGTGGGCGCCTCTTCCTCGTTCAACTGCGTGGGCTGCTGGGCCGTGTGGCCTGGACAGTTGCCGCCAACCAAGGCGACGGCGGCTGCGGTGACGTTCGTGTCCAGGCGTCCCCTCCACGGAAGCGTCGGGTCCGCCTCCTTCATCCACTCCAGCAACTCCGCAGTGCTGAGAACGCAGTCCGTGTAGAAGACCGGCATGTCCGCCCCGTCGGCTGGTGGCGCCGTCGTCGATGAGGTCATCGAGTCCCGCGCCGCCTCGAGCTTTCGGTCAAAGCAGGGCTGTATCGACACGTGGTAGAGGTTCGCGGCAACGGCACGTTTTGCGTAGCTGCCGGCGATCCCCTGGGCGGACATGACAGGGCAGAGGTGCGGCAGCAGCGCTGAGCCCTGCTTCTCGCAGTAACACACCCAGCCTGGACATGATGACACGATCAACGGCAGCGGCCCAACCTCGGCGGTGCCGCCGCCGCGACGACGCCGATCGTACTCCTGCGCCGTCAGCTCTGCGGACAGTTGCTCGGCCCACTCAAGGTCTACCACATAGATTGGCGGTTCCGACTCGGAGAGGACCGCCGCGGCGGCATCTGTCGTCGCTGTCGTCGATGCACCGCTCACTTCCTCGTTCTTCATGGCATCGCGCGGCGACTCAGCAGCAGCGATCTCGGCGTTCCGCGCGGCCTCCTGCAGCCCGGCTGTCGTGAGCGTTGCTCGCATAAAACCAGCTACCAGCTCGTACACGGCAGCCATGGACATGTGAAGGTGGGCGGCGAGGGAGGCGCAGGACTGGGAGCTGATGCTCACCAGCCGAGGACGAGAGACACTCCCCGTCCCTGTCGTTGACGACGACGTCGATGCGGGCGATGTGAGCAGGGCAGACACAATCTCGTGGCGGCTCTGCGCGTTGACGAGCACCGTTTCCGCTGTCGTTACACACCCACTGCACGCCAGGCAGTCTTGCAGGGTGATCTTCACAACATCAGCGTGCTGAGCGGCAGCAGCAATGCCGGGGCCCAGCGGCGGTGCGTTGCCACCACGCTTCATACCAACAACACCGCTTGCCGATGCCGTTGGGTCAGCGGGACCGACCGCATGGATGCCGCCGCTGGAAATCAGGGTGGGTTTGATGCAGGCCGATGACGGAGCTATGTAGTCCATCCCCGCCAACGTGAGAGACGACGAGAAGGTTGCATTGTGTGAGGTCATGGACGCGGCAGAGGCGCTGCGGTGCGGGGGAGAGCAGTGTAAGCTTGTTCGTGCATGCAAGCTCAGACCCCCCACCACCACCACCACCACCAAGCAGGCAGAGAGACACGAATGCACACGTGCGTGAGGTTTGAGCAGGAGGACGAGGCACAGCAGAGAAAGAGGAGAGAACGTGAGCAGGACGAAGAGGAGAACAGCAGCATCATGGGAAGCGGAGGGGCAGGCGCTCGGGACTCGCACGCACAGAGGGTCGATACAGAGCCGCAGAGACCCAACTACTCTCTCAGCTCCAACCCACCAGCACACCTGACTGCATCTCACGCTCGTGCGCTTCTGCGTACACCTAAACTACAGGGAGCATTGCGGCCGCCGTGGCCGAAACGCCGAAGAAGCGCACCGGCACACGCAGCGCGAAAGAAACGTGTACGCCATGGTGCACGGCATGGGCAAGGTTGCTTCGAAAATCTCGTTTCGGCAGGCCCAGCGAGCCTCTGCTGTTTCGTGTTTGCCTGGTCGCTGACGTTGCCGATACGCGGTCCTTCGTATCGTTCGCGGCCGTTGGCGTTGGAGTTGGGGAATGGGGAAGGGGATGGGAAGAGAGGGATCAGACGCGAGGCAAGACGAAGCGAATTCGAGCTATGAAATATGAAGACAGTGAGAGAGAGAGAGATGGTTATGATCCATAGGGATGACGACAACGGCAAACGAAGGACAGGGAGCTTGGTGGGGCGGGAGGGGGGGGGTGGAGGTGGTAGATGGCATCGCGTAAAAATAGTACGAGGGCAGTCCTCGAAAAGGAGGATGACGTCCGTAATGGGGCGGTGATGGTGGCTGCATCACACATCAGGTCAACGGAAGCAGCGGTGGGCGAGGCGAGACAAAGACAAGGATGCTCCGAAAGAAAATGCGCCACGCACACGCCAGAAAACAGCAACGAGGGATGCGACAGCGCTTCAGGGCTTCCGAGAGACATCCATCACACACACACAAGTGCATGGGGTGCCACCGCGACGAGGGCGGCAACCATCGCAGCAGATGACGCAAGCAAAAAGAGAAGAAGGACATACATGAGAAAGCAACAAGAGATATGAGCGCCGACACACACACACACACACGCATGCACGCACGATAGAGAGAGGGAGGAAGAGGAGGACGCTGTCAAGAGCGGCATCGCTCCCCTTTCCCCATTCTGCGTAGGCAAACCCATAGGAGCGCGTGACTACGAATCTGAAGAAGAGCCGACGCGTACGTGCGTTTTGTGTGTGTGTGTGTGTGTGTTCGTGTGGGCTTGTGAACCATAAGAAACAGAAAACACAACAGAAAATGCAATGATGATGTCGGACAGTGCACAAGAGGCCCATCTAAACGTGAGTCGAACAAGGAGCAGCAACAGGGGAGTGGATGGAGGGAAGGAGAGGCGGCGGGAGAACATGGGGACCCGCCCCTCTGTTTCTCAGCATCCAACCATCTGCCGCAGTGCAGCCACCAACAAGGAAAAGGGGTGTTGTGCGTGTGCGTGTGTGTGTCTGGGGGTAGAAACAGAAACATACGTGCGCGCACACGCGCACGTACACAAGTTAAGAGCACCGCCCACCTTTCGCACGGAAGGCAAGATGCCAATAAGAAGCACAGCAAGATACCCTACATCAGGCAAAGATGTCGAGGCAGCCACGAGCACCTCCGCCCCTCAAAATCCCAAGCAGCAGCAGCAGCGGCGGCGGCGGCGAACTCAACATGAAGAGAAGGGAGAGGGAGTGTGTGTGTGTGTGGATGTGGGTGGGTGGGTGTGCGTGTGCGGAGAGAGCATCGAAACACCACACAGCAAAAACATGTAAACAAGGCATACGCCATACCTCACACGGACACACACACACACACACACACACACACACAAGAGCGAGCGGGAGAGAACTACAACCACAACGAAAAAAAAAAGAACCGGAGGAACACTGGATGCGAAGCGAACATCAGTCTGCATGCGTCTGCGAAACCGCAGCTGTGGCAGTCGTCCTGCGACACCCTTCTCGCCCTTCGTTCTCTGCTCCTTCTGCTCTCAGCCGAAAACAGCAAGATCCACAACGGCTGCTGTTACGCTGACACAAGAAAAAGAATCGACTTACTCATCAACTTCCCACCCACCCACTCACCCAGTCGCCTCTACACACACGCACGCTGCATGGCTGATGGAGCACACATGGCTGCCATCACCATCGGCTCCCTCGTCACACACACACACACACACACATAAACACGCAGCGACAGGAAAGCAACACAGCGAGGAGGATAGAACGGGAGGGGGAGGGGGGAGGGCAACGAAACCACGGATGGAAAAAATGAAAATGATGGGTGCGCCCAGGCGCGCGCGAGAGAGAGCTACGAAGCGGTCGGCACCACCTTCACTACTGTGAGGTGGTGACGGCCGCACACGGCGCAGGGCAGGGGAGGCATGAAAGAGGAGGAGGGGGGATAATGGGAAGGGTTTTCTGTTGTTGACGCGTTCGTTTGACCACAAACAAGGCAACAAAGAGACGCACTGACAACCACAACGCCGCTGGCCTCTGCGGCACCGACGGCTACATCCGGGTCGTCTTAGAGTGAAGTGTCTACCGTGAACTCCAGCCATGCGTCTCACGGACACCTCCTGTCCCCTCCCTCATCCCTTCGTCGTGTACGTGCGGCGCGACGGGCCCCAGACAGACTTTCCGTGGAGAAGCAGAGGAAGAAAGGGGAGGGCGGGGGCGGTGGCGGAGTGCGAGAGAGAGTGCGTCGGGTAGGGAAAAGGACAATGAGGAGTTGTCTGCCTTTCTCCCATGCTGCCGTTGCTGATGCGTGCGTGGGCATGCCGGTGCGCATGCTCCGTGTGTTTAGTCCACGGGCCCGCATACGAAGCGCCCGCCCACTCTTGCCACGGCCTCCTTTGGCGTCCCTTCTCGCCACCCCACCCGTTACCGCTGCGGTCGGTGCTGCAGTCCTCCGCGCACTGGGCATGAAAAAAGGGGTGTGGGCATGTAAAGCAGCTCAAGTAACATAACAGCAGCGAGAGAGAGGGAAAGAGGGAGCAGAAACTTCCCGCCCCTTAGACAAGTGCACACGCGCAATGCATGAATGCTAACCACAACCGCACACATCACCATCTCTCTCGGCGTGTTGTTTTCCCGCATGAAGTTTCCACTTCCCTCCACCCCTGCAACACACAGGAACAAGCAGCAGAAAGAAGAGGCCGCCATGCAGCGTCCACTCCTTCGGCGGCATGCCCGTGGGACTTGACCATTACGACACACGTCAATGTACCACCACGCTGTCCAGCCCGTGGCAACGATGATATGCCCTTCACTACCACCAAGCAACAGCAAGAACGGTAGCAGCGACGTAGACGGATAGCAATGGATAGAGAGAGCGAGATCGGGAGCAGCTGAGCGTGGCAGAGGGGATGGCGGGTGGCGGGCAGAACTACAAAACAGGTGAGAAGGACCATGAGCACACACGTGCAAAGGAGCGCATTGGCAAGCAAGAAGGCCGCTTTTCATTGCCTGTGCGCCTGCGCGCTTCCTCAGCCCTCCTCCTCCGCCTCCGGCAAGCAAGCACGCAACGGAAAGAGGGCGGCAGCAAGGGAAAACCAAAACGTGATGGAGCTGTTAGCAGTAGGGAGGATGGGGGAGGTGTGGTGGGGGAGAACACAAATCCAGCCCACCGACACCCACGCTCGTGATACCACAAGCGTGGCCCCCATGCGGCAGAGAAAGAAATAAGCAAGGGCTTCCCGTGAGGCGTGGGTGGACGCGTGTCTGAGGAGGGGGGGGCATCAGAGCTGACATGTCTGAAGGCCAGATGATGGGAGGGGGGGGTATGGCAAGGGGGGAGGGTTGGAGGGGCTTGGAGGAATGATAAGAGACGCTGTGCGCACTTGGTGACGACACGTGCACACACCAGCACAAGGAAGGGGGAGAAAGAGAAGCGGCAGAGCTGAAAGGCCGACATCCATGAAGAACCTCGACGAGAGAGGCCTTCCGCACAATCACAACATCGGTGTCAACACCGCCGCTCTTCATGGGTCGCGCACTCGTCCATGTCTCCTCTTCGTCCTTCCCCCTTCCCGACTCCGCCGTGAAGCTCTACGGAAAGGAGCGAGCGCGACTCGTCATCCGCCTTGACGCTCCCTCAAGCAGCCGTCTGACGGTGTCGTCGCCGTCCTTGTGCCCACGTTTGCGTTGGCGCTGTTCACCATCACCACATGCCTTCAGCCGCTAAGACTTGACGCACGGGATGTGGCCCCGGCCACGACAGAGGATGGGTGCACCGCCGTCGGTGACTGTGGTGCCACTCCTTCTTCGTTGAATGCGCTCTGAGTGCCGTAACGCGTGGATGGAAGTTCGTCCATGGCGACTGCCGTACCCGTCATATCGCCACCCCCGGTAGCGGTGGGGCTGCGGTTGCGCTCGCCTGCCGCGAGGTCCTGCCTGCCCTCGCTGCTGTTGCCCTCGTTCTCCGACGCCGGTGCGCCGGTCGAGTTGGCGGAAAGTGCCTTGCGGACGCGCGGGTTCCGCTGACTCTTCTTCTGCAAAGACAGCGGGGTGCCGGTGCCGGCGATGGAGCCGTTGTCGTCGGCCTCGTCGTCCGAGACGTCGAAGGCGCTGCCGCGCTGCGCTGGCGCGCGAGGGCTGTGGTGGAGATGTAAGTGGCTTTCACTCGTGTTGGCGCTGCTACTGCTGCATCGCACCTCGCCGTCGCCGACTTCTTCGTTCGCTGCCGCGGGCATCCCATCGGGACCACACTTGTTGGCGTGCATGAGCGTAGTCGTGACGGTGGCTGTCATTGCCATGGTAGTGGTGAGCACCTCCTCTTCCGCTGAATAAGTACGCGGCAGGTGCTTCCGCGGCCCGGCAGATGCCGAGCTGCTGCTTGCTTGCGCACAGCTGAGCCGCGCAAGTGCACGGCGGCCGTGAATGCCCATCGGTGAACAGGGCTCCTCTACTTCGTCATCGCCATCGTCGCGGCTGCCGACGCTCTCCGGCGCAGGCGTCGCTGTCACCTCGTCCTCGGCGCTCTGAATGCCCGGCGTGACAGCTGCAGCGACCGAGCGAGCCGACAATCGAGTTGTGGTGCCGGTAAGAGCAAGCGCTTGCGGTGCGGCGCTGCCGCGGCGGATCTGCTGCTGCTTCGGTAGCGCATGCGATCCGAACGCCTTCTCGAGCGACGTCGACTTGCCCGACTTGCCAGAGGTGGCTCTTGTCGATGCCGGCGCTGCAGTGGAGGTCGCTGAGCACAACACGCTCGCCTGCTTGTCCGCCTTTTGCAGCCCGAGGCTCTGCGACGGCGCGACGCGCACGCCGCTGCTGGCGCGGCTGCTTCCGTGGCTGCTGCCGGTGCTGCTCGTCACGCTACGGCACTCAGGCGGAAGCAGCAGAGGGTGGTCTGACCCCTGCAGGGGCTGCGGCTGACTAGAGTGGTTGGCGTGGGCGCTGTCCGTACGCGGTGCGACGCCAGCAAGCGTGGGCAGCAGGGAGTTGGAAGAGGATGCGGAGAGCGGAGAGGCAGCACCAGGCTGCTGCTGCTGCTGCTGTGTCGGGGGGCCGTGGAAGAACTCGCTGCTGGGCACAAACTCGGACAGACGCTCCTGGAACGCCAAATTCAGCGAAACGCAGCTCCGCCGCTCCGTCACAAACTTCAGGGCGTCTTCGTAGCTGCGGTGCTCGGACGCCATGAGGTAGGCCACGATAATGGCGGCGCTGCGGGAGATACCACGGCGGCAGTGTACCAGCACACGAGAGTGCTCACTGCGCGCGCGCTCGATGAAGCGAAATGCCTTGATCAGGTGTTCAGAGACATCCTGTGTGTGCGAGTCGCTCATCGGGATCCACTCTGACACAATATCGTTGTTCTGCGCAATCATCTTCGCCTCCTCCGTCGGGATCAGCTCCTTCGCAACGTTGAGGACGTAGCGGATGTTGTGCGCCTTGAGCAGTTCCGGATTAGAGGCGTCCTTCCACGAGCCGACCGCCAGGAGCGAGGTGATGTCGCTCATGGGGTAGACTTTGGCGGCGTTGCACACCGACTCCTCCTCGAGAAAAGTGTGCTGCGCCTCCTGGACGGCTTTCAGGTCAAACGCCGGGCCGTTTAGGTTCTGCAGGCACCGCTTGCACTTTGACATGCGGGAGCCCCGTGACGGCGACGCCGGCACGCCAACACTGCGCGGGGCCCCCGGCGCCGCAGCGGTTTCGGGGATCGCTGTGCTGCTCGGCGCCATCTGCAGCCCGTGGCGACAGCTCGAAGCGGCCAGTGCGTCGAAGTTATCACGCACGCTGCTGCCGAAGGAGAAGATGCTGAAGTCACGCCCATCCGTGCACCCCGTGTCGAGGCTCACCGACGTCGCCGTGGACAGCGCGTACGCAGGAGAGAAGACGGTGCGGTAGTTGGAGAAGTTGGCGGTGCAGTCCTCCAGGCGCAGCTCTTTCTTCTGCGGTCGCCCGCTTTCGCCGCCTGCCTCCGACGCAGATGTCGGCGTGTAGGCCTCTTCGAGATACTGCCGGCAGGCTAGGCGGGCGTCCTTCGCGACGCCTGAGGGCGGAGTAGCCAGTCCTGCAGAGCCCGCATTCGGCTTCGCCTTAGGGCTGGATGGACTCTCGTTGCACGGCGTCGACGGCTGCGAGGTGTTCTGGCTCCACTGCCCTCCTCCTGAACCATCTGCATCCGGCCGGTCACCATCAAGAGTGCTTAACTGCTGCTGCTGTGGAGTTTGCGGCTGAGACGACTGTGGCTGCGGTGGTTGCGAGCGACGCGCAGAAGCGTCGTCGTAGTTATCAAACCTGCCCCCGAATGCGGGGGTCAGGCTCTTGTTGTAAGGCGAGTGCGGGGAGTGGAGCGGTGGCGGCCGTGCGGCGGGCTTCTGAACCGGGGACGACGAGGACATCGATCTCTACAGGTCCGTCCGTGCACTACAAGAGGGTATGGAAGGGTGGGTAGGACGGCACAGTGTGTGCGCCGGCGCACACACTGTGCTCCCCGTGGTGATAAAACCAAAGAAGAACGGGAAAGTGAGCTGCACGCCACCGAAGCGCCTCGCCGAGGACACGACAGCGGACGCACAGACGTACACACAACGCCAAGGGGGAGGGGGGCTGCGCGTGCGTGCGTGCGAGGGAGTGAGGGAGAGGTGTGAGAGAGTCTGAGAGAAGGGACGGGACGCATACACACGCGCACAAGCAAATGCGCACGTATGCATGTAGGGGGGTGGTGGAGGCGAACTGTGAAGCTGGTGCGGAGCTGTGTGTGTGTGTGTGTGTGTGTAGGAGTGTAAAGAGAGAGATAGATGACGACACTCTTTTCTTCGCCAGCGGGTGTGCGTGAGAGGTGGGAGAGGGAGGAAGGAAGGGTTCGACAGGGAGGTCATTCAGCGAGCCGGCATGTTCGTCTCAGTCGATCCGACCGCTGGGGGGGGGCGGTGCGTGTGAGTGTGTGCCGGGAGAAGAGACTGGAACGAGACGGCGTCGGTGGCAATGCGGCCTCCGTTTTAATACGCGGACTGTACACCCAAGTAACGAGCCGTTACATAAACTCTTACGCGCCCCTGTCCAAGCAGCGTCCACGTGCACGCTGCTTGGACAGGTGCGCATGGTTAACAGCAAGCATGGCCACACGCAGTCGTGTGCCAGCCTGGCCGGAGACAAACAGGCAGAGAGCAGCGCAAGAAAACAAAGAAGCGGCCGCACGAGCACGTTCGCGCCAACTCCGCTCGCCGCTTGCGGCGGTGTGCACAGGCCACCGACGATATATGGGCACATCCTCGCCTCTCTCACAGCGCGGCGTCGCCGTGCTCCCGCACCGGCCTTAGAACGATATGACGGTCGCAGCGTACGCGTCCTCCCACGGCTCCACGGCGAGCGCAGACGTACCTGCGGCACCACCGGCACGAACGCCGTCGCGGTGTGTCGGATCCGTAAGCGATTTCTCTGAATCGCCTGCTGGTTCATTTGCTGGTGCGGAAGCATCGCCGCTCTTGTGCGGCCATAGCGACGTACACGACACGGCTTTCACCAGCGGCGCGTCCAGCGGTTCAGTAAGCAACGGCAGAGATGGGTGTGCAGCGGCCTGCAGCAGGAACGTCTCCACCTCTGCTAGACGCGAGTCTGGGGCCGTCGCCGCATGGGCTGGAGACAACGCCAATGGCGTGTGCGAGAGTGACGGGGAAAGAGCGCTACAGGTGCCGGCAGACGGCACCCGCACGTCTTCTTTGGCGCCTGTGAGGGCTTTCGGCATCGTGCATTCTTGTGCGCGTGCGCTGCGATTTGCCTCCACTCTCCCACTGTGCCGTTTCGCGTGCGCACCTGCCGTTGCGGCCGCCGTCGTCCCGCAGGCGTCACCGTAGGTGCACGGGGTGGCACGCAGCGGCTTCGGGGTCTCCGCGCCGCAGGTGGCGCAGGTGATGGCGTGCGAGGACAGCGTCACCTCGCCGCACTCGGCACACGCCCACGGTGAGTAGCAGAACCGTGCGCCCACATCTTCTGCGCCTCCTCGACCCCCGCAGCCGGCAGCGCGGCATTGCACCTCCCAGCTGGGGTGATACGCGCCGCACGTTGCGCAGCGCCACACGTACACCTGACCGGCAGGGACGCCAGGGGCGAGAGCAGCGCATCGCCGACACGCCAGCTCGCTGTTGAACGGCTCTCCGCACTTACTGCACCCCCATAGGCGTCCGCGCTCCCACGAGGTCGGTGGTAGACGACACGTACCGCACTTCGTGCAGTAGCCGTCCTCAGCACGTGTGAGGAGTGGCAGGAGCGTATGCACGGATGAGGGATCCGTCAGGTGCACCGGAGTGCGTAGCTGGCCGTCCGTTCTGTCGCGGACCGCGTGCGTTGTGCCACAGTGGTGACAGAGCCAAGGCTGATCCGCCTCCGTTGGAAGCAGCGCGGCCACCGCCGCCACGGCGGTGCACGCGCAGTGCGGGCACTGTACGCTGGTGGACGGCACACGGCCTTGACACGCAGGGCAGCGGACGAGGCGGTGCTGATTGACGGCAGCGAGGACGCGAGGGTGTGGGTGGTGACATCGCTCGCATGCACCCCTGCTTCCGGCCCACGGCGCGGCTCCCCTCACGGACTGCGCATGGCTGCAGTGCGTGCACGTTACAGTGGGCTGCTGTGCAGCCCGTGAGCATGCATGGCAGTACGCGTGCAGTGCAGAATTGCAGGCGCCGCAGCCACACGTCCAGGTGAAGGCGGCAGTGTAGTAGCCAGGCTCCGTGGTGCCACAGCTGCTGCAGGAAGCCGTGCTGGACCCTGTCGCTGGTGCCCCGTCTGGTATCTTGGGGAGCGCGGCGCTGTGCGGGCCTGCGGAGATGGCATGGCAGTCAGAGCACACGTAGACAACAACTCCCGTGCCACCCACCTTGAGTGAGTTTCCATCCTCAGAGAGGCCATTCAGCGCAGCGTCATCTTCACCGTGCCAAGACGGCGCCGCGTATCGAGGAGAAAGAGTCGCCACGTGCACGTCGCCAACGTCAACGGGCGCACCGCCACACGCATGCCCGCAGTCCCAGCAGCAGCGTGCCACGCCTTCGGTGGCCTCCGGCGCATTCAGCAATGAAGGTGGCGTCGGCGTGTAGACCAACGAGCTCTTGGGCAGACCTCTCGGCTGCAGCAACGTCACTGTTCCCAGGTGTGGATGTTCCTTGCAGAACGTCATGCCACACGTGTGGGCATCCGCCACGCTGGGTGTCTTGACGGCTATGCCAAGCTGATCCGCCAGAGGATGGGTCTCTCCACAGCGCAGGCAGTACGGCACGCATACACCGCTGTTGGCGACGGCGTGGCAGGACGGGCACTCCCAGCTCAGCGGTGTCAGAGTGCGCAGCACACAAGCCACGCACGCTACCCTTACAGCATCGCCATGATGCGCACCAGTGCTGATGCTTTCGTTCTCGAAGCCGCACCCGCAGCGCCATGACACAGGGCTCGGCAGCGTTGTTGTGTCTTGAGCTGCAACGCGGTCGCTGCCCGTTTGCACGCGACCCGACGTGAGCCGACCTAGGAGAGCGCTGGCCTCGCCGCTGTCGCCGTCTGTGGTAAGGTGCTGCTGCAGCCACCGCAGCTTCCACAGCGCGGAGACAGGCTCGCCGTGCAGGCCCAGCGGTCGGCCTACCTCTGTGGCCCAAGCGCGCAAGCGACCATATAGGCGCTGGGCGGTCGAGAAGACCTTTGGCTGGCTCACCAGTGGCATGACGCACTCGCTGAAGAGATGATGCCCGACCGTGACAAGGCCATGGCGGGCAGCTTCGCCAGCAGTCGGAGAGCGACGCAGCGCAGCCCACACCTCGCCAGGCGTCGACTTCGAGGGGTGTACGAGAAGACGCAGTCGATGCAGCAGCTCCGCGGCGTCTTCATCCGCATCGGTGCTCGGCATGTGTACCCCGTCACCAGTCTGCCGGCAATCAGCCGCTGACTTGCGCGAGCGCCCGCTTCCTGGGATGACGGCAGCGACGGCCACGGAGAGCAGGTACACGCCCAACAGGCCATCCGTCGGGCCGTACTGTAGCTGAGCTGCCTTGGTCCGCATGCTGTCCCGGGCTGCCACGACAAGGCAAGAGATGAAGGCGCCCACGTCCTGGAATGTCGGAGGGGCGAGCAGCCTGTGCGCACCGCCACGGCCCGGCGTGGAAGATTCGGCGTTCATGCTTTGCAGCACCTCGACGGTGCACCGCAGCGCGTCGACGCAGCGCTCTGCCTCGGCATTGTCGTTGCTGACCCATACGCACACGTTCATGAGGATAGACGCGACCTGCCGCCACGGCTGCCACACCGCTTCTTCGGCAGCGTTCCCGCTTGACATGGGTGGCGCCCTTTGAGCCCTCCGACACTCCTGGAGGAAATGCACACGAGGGAGCAGGAACCGCAGGTGCTGCAGCGTAGCAGCCCATTGCTCGCCTGCGTCGCTGAGGCCGCTGTAGCGGCGCCCCGGCAGTGTCGCGTAAGAGGCGGCGAGATCGACATCCATTAAAAGGGTTGTCGTCGTGAGCTGCTGCCGCTGCCGCATGCGTGCAGCGGGCTGCGCTGCCTCTTGCGCGGACATGCCACCGGGGCTGTGTGCGTGCAAGCGACGGAGACAGACGAACGTCTCTTCTTCTTCAACGCACATGGCGTAGAGTTCGGCGAAGAGCATTGCGGAGTGGCGGTGCGGGCGATACAGACTGCGGAACTTTCGAAGCAGGATGGGCGGCGTCAGCGTGCGCACCACCACCTCGGTAATGACATTCGCACGCCGTTGCTGCAGTGGCAGCTCTTCAGAGGATAGGAGTTGCGCCATGCCGCAAGCCTCACTCGCGCTGGAAATTTGACTGTGACGCCGGACATCTGCGTAGAAGCATTCGAACAGGCGCATCAGCTGCGGGTGAGCGCTGCCGCGCAGCTGCTCCGGGGTACTGACCCACACCGCGTGATAGCGGAGGGCAAAGAAGAGGTCGTGCCACACCTTCAGCAGATCCTTCACAGTCGCTGGCGGTGCATTGGCGAGCGTCGACTTCACTACAGAGGTCGCAATGACAGTCCACTGCGACGGCGCAGCGGTGCTGATGTCTGTGACCGTGTAAACCGTGAGCGGCGCCGTAGCAGGCGGTGCTGGTGGGGCTGCAGGCCGGCAGCTCATCGCCAGCGCGGGCACACACACGTTTCTGTGCACCTCCGTCCCCAGATCTACTTCCCATTCCGAGCTGTCCCGCGCACCCGAAACGTTCTCCGCGTCGCTGCCTCGGCCGGCCTCGCTGCGGTGGCTTGTGCTGCTCGGCTGCGCAGCCTCCGCTGGGGTCGACAAGGTCGCTGGGCTCCACAGCCACGGCATTAGCGGACGGTACGTGAAGGTTGGCAAGTACCGAAGTGCACCGGCGCAACCCTCGCCACAAAGTGCACCGCGACTATGCAGGCGAGCCAGCACCTGCAGCCACAGGGAGCTGTTCAGGTGGTTCAAGATGGCGTGAGTGGGCGGCAGGCCCGACACCTCACTCCCGCAGTGGAGAGAGCGCCGCCGTCGGTGGTGACGCTGCGCACCAGCCGGTGCTGCTGCTGCTGCTGCTGCAGGCACAAGATAAAAGGAGGAGTTGACTCGCTGCTCCACTGAATTGGCGCCCGCCTCAGTAGGCGAAGATGCCGCGAAGAGCGCATCCGTGAACTCCGCCTCGACGTAGCATGCAAAGTCACTTCCTCCATCGATGCTGCCTGACGACGACAGCGGCGCTGACGTGGTCACAGCCGGCGCTCGTCGATGGCATCGATGAGGGTGGCAACGCAGCACACCGCGCTGCACAAGCGGCTTCCGCAAGTACATGCCTAAGGGCAAAAAGAAAGAAAAGCAAGCTGCCGTGTATGCTGCAGGAGCGATGCAGCGTTGTGAAGGCTTCGTACTTCTTCAGTGCTCTCCCACCTCGTTTCCATCCACCGTCGCACCGCCTCGGCCTCGCTGACGCTGCTGTTCTCCTCACCACCAGCTCCTGCCACGACTACCACGAGTACTGAGGAGGGGAAAGGGGTGAGGCTGAAGAGGGGAACGCTGCAGTGCTTGTATATGTAACTATATCGACGTGTGTAGGAGTGCGCGCACACACGAATCGATGCACCTGCGGTAGAGGTGGTGGTGGTGAGGGGGGAGGGGGATATTGAGTGGCTGACGATGGGGCGCTAGGCAGTACACACCCAACCGCACACACACACACACACACACATACACACACTCAGACGCACTTTCGGCTACTTCTGCACTGCTGATCGCCCCAGCCGATGGTGCAAGCCCGCCTCCATTCTAACTGGTTCTGACCAAGGCGGTCGCTCTCTCAGATCAAGCGGATGCGCGGCACACGCATGCGCTCGTGGGCGGCGCGTTCCTTGTCATTCCTATCAGTTTCGTTTTCGGTTTAGCCCCTTAACGCCTTTTACAGGTAGCGCACCCGTGTGTGCGCGCACACACGCACAGGGGTGACAGAGGGAGATCATGTTAACCGTGTCACACACACACACACACACACACACACACACAAATGCACCAGAGACACCCAAGAAAGACCCCTGCTGCGAGACAGAGCAAAGGCACCGGCGGTCAGTACTCCACGATGCCTTTACGCTGCCCGTAGCGGTTCGACGGACCTACGCCCATCTGCTTCAGCTCGCGGCGCTGCTGGCGCTTCGACTTGGGCTTTGCCTTCGTCGCTGGCCGCACCGGCCCACCGGTCGGCGTCACCAGCTCCAGCACGCCGTCGTCATCATCGATACGCAGCTCCACCTCACCTTGGCGGTTCACAAATGTGTACGTGTCGGGCTCGAGCTGGTGGTTCGTGCGCTTCTTGCGGCGTCGCTCCGCCTTCTTCAGCACGCTTATGCGGGCCTCGTTCGCCTCCATGTTGAAGAGCTCATAGCGGGTGAAGGTGCTGCGCAGCGCATGCGGCCGGGCATAGAACATGGGCGGCGCCGCGTCCTCGAGGTCCATCTCGACGGAGTAGCTGTCGCCGTTCCCCGGCTCACTCAACGCTCGGCCATCGTTGGCGGAGTCGAGATCGGCCCACGCATCTTCCTCCTCGCTGTTCAGCTCGTGCCCGGACGCGTCGTCGTCGTCTTCCCAGTCTTCATCACCCTCCTCTGCTGCCGCCCCGCCGCCGCGGGCAGACGACGCAGCCGCAGGTGAGGCGGAGGCATGCTGTTCCGTGTACCTGTCCAGCGACAGCGCCGCCGCGTCGGGGCGGTAGGTAGGCGGTGGCTCGACGTACACAAAATACCCGTCCACGTACAGCTTCAGTAGCTCCTTGCCCGCACGTGCCTTGTTGGGACGGTCGTGCGACGCCATGTAGCCGCGTCGGCGTGCTAGCGCATGCAGCAGCCGCTCGGCGAGGGAGTCGCTCTCGTCTATGTCGTCCTCCGCCAGTAGTGATATATTGAGCTCCCCCTCCAACACCGGGCGAGGCAGGCGGCGGCAGATGGTGGCCGTCGCCTCCAGCGTGTCGGTGGCCGTGTCAACGGGGAGGATGCCGTCACATACCATCTGCGCCTTCGTCGTTGCAAACGAGGGGAAGACGAGCCCAGGGCAGTCGCATAGTGCCACGCGGCGCTCGTTGGGAATCATGAGCGTCTGGAAGTGCTTCGTCTTGCCCGGTGTGGCACTCACCACAACTTTCTTGCAGCCGAGGATGGCGTTGATGGTGGATGACTTGCCCACGTTCGGGTAGCCGACAAGGCCGACCATCAGCGGCGTGTTCATGTCTGTCACCCCAGCTTCCTCGCGGAGAAGGGCGAACTGGTCCAGCAGCTGCACCGGATCGAGCACGGTCCACGGCTCGCGTTTCGCGGCCGATGCCGCCGCCGCCGTGCGTGAGTTACGCGCCAGTTCCTCCTCGGTGAGCGGCCTCTCCTCCTTTACCTTCGGCGCGTGCGCCTGCCTCTTCAGGGCCTCGCGCATCGCGGAGAGCTCGTACGGATTCTTGACCTCGACCGGCGCCCGCAACGTCTTCTTCTGGTGCCGTGTCTTCTCTTTTTTGTGCCTCATCACCTTGTCCAGGGCCGCCTTCTGCGCCGCCGTGAGCTGCACGTCGTCCGAGTCAAGCGGGACATCGCCGTCCTCCTCCGGCTCATCCTCGTCGTCGTTGCTGGTCACGGCGTGCGAGGAGGCGGCAGCAGCGGCGGCGCCGTCGGCGGTGAGAGGCTGCAGTGGCTTGGCAGAGAAGAAGAAGAAGTCGTCACCGCGCTGCTGAAAGTAGGCTGCCCAGGCCCGCCGCTGCGCCTCGGTCAGTAGGTCCGACTTGTTGAGCAGCAGCACCACCTTCTTCGGCTCTCCTTTGCTGTTTTTGGTGCTCCGTACGTACTTTTCAAAGTCGAAGCTGCGGAACATGAGCGGATTGCGCGCGTCTAGGATGACCGAGACGACGTCGGCACGCTCCGCGACGCGCCACAGCTGCCGCCACACCTCGAGGTTGCGCTCGTACGGCGTCAACAGCACCTTGTGCTCCTCCTCCATCTGCGCAAGGGAGCGGCGCCAATCGGCAAAGGCCTTCTTCTCCGCCGCCTGCAACTCGTCGGCGGACATTTTGCAGTCCCACTCCGGTCGCTTCGGAATCGTCAGCAACTCGCTTAGCTTCAGCCAGTCCACGTGAGCCTCGTCTGTCGGCATCTGCTGCGGGACGACCTTGTCGTGCTGCACGACGTGCACGCGGCCGCCAATGACGACGCGCACGTCGCGCTCAGCAAAGTAGCCCTCCTCGCGCGCATCAGCGATAGATAAAAAGTTCTCCAGGTCGTTCGTCTCCCAGATGGACTTGAGCTGTGTCTTGGAGCGGCCGATCTCCTGCTGGTGCAGCTCCGCCTCCAGGGCGGCGTTGCGCTCATTCTCCAAGGCGTCGCGGTAGTTGCGCCGCCCCTGCCGCTCCGTCGCGCGCTTCGAGCGTTGGAGGGCCTTGCCGAGGGACGAACTCATCGCTGTTTGTATGCAGTGCGTTGATGCGATCTGTGTCGCGTTGCCAACCGAGTGCAGGGAGGCGGCGGCGGCGGCGGCATACAGCACTGTAGCCGCAATCTCGAAAGGAAAAAGGCGACAGCGGGGAGAAGGAATGAGAGAGGGAGGGGAGCGCGGACACAAGAGTGGACGGATACCTGTACACGCGCGCGCGTGTGTGTGTGGGCCCATGTCCTCGTGGGTGACATACAGCGGAGGAAGGGTGGCGGGGGTGGGGGTGGGGTGGTGGTTTTGCCACCAGTGGTTAGGGCTACCTGTGACCCGAGACAGAGGCGGCCGCACACGATATGCAACTGCAGTCACTGACGCGTCACCTCCGTCATAATCGAGCCTCACGGAAGACACGAGAGGGGGCCTTTGCTGAGGGAGTATTGCGCACACACACACACGCCTTGCCAGCACTCCCCTCAAGCTGAGAGCTGATCCGACACACACACACAGAGGAGAAGTTACTGGCAAAATCGCTGCTGGTGCTGCGCAGGGGACGCTGAGATGGCTCGCCTGCTGCACACCGTGCTTCGTCTCCCTTTCCCTCTCTCTCGCCTTCTTCGTTCAGCCATTTTGCTCTTCGTGTTGGGAGTGAGCGGTGCGCGCGCGCCGCTCCGCCACGCTCCACTCCCGCCCTTGCGTACGCCTACACGCAGAGAGTAACGCACCGCACACACACACACACACACACACGCATACTCACTGGCAGCCGTCTACTCACTACCCGCCACGGCTGGGGAGTGCCCGAACACATCTCGCACAGCCTTTCGTCACCTCCGCACAACGCTATAAGGCGCGTAAGCGCCCCTTCGCACCGAGAGAACGCGCTCGCGCATGACCTGGGCACCTCTCTTGGACTCCTCAATACTGCGGCTCGTAGACGCCGTCGCCGTCCTGACGCGGCCGCTTCGGTGGCTGCCGGAACCCGCTGCCAGCGCCGTCGCCGCTGTCTTGCATGGGCATGGCGGGCCCCCCCATCATGGGTGGCATGCCGGCACCCCCCTGGAAAGGTGGCATGAGGTAGTTCAAACGCTCCGGGGCCTGCGGCGGTGCGCCACCTGACATCGCCTGCGGGGGCGGAGGCGTGTAGTAGCTATTGAAGCCTGGCCGGTGGTCTCCGTAGATTTGTGCCATCGGAGGTGGTGCGGAGCCACCGCCAGCCAGTCCCGCTGGCGGGAGTTGCTGAGGCATATGCTGCTGCGGCGGCGGCGGCGGTATGGGCTCTCCTCCGCCAGGCTGCCGCAGCTCACCGACTCCGTGGGCGAAATTGCACTGATCGCCGCGGTTGCAGTGCCCTTCGGCAAAGCTTTTGCACAGCCGCGTCTTGTAGTTGGCGTTGTGAAGCCGCTCGAAGCCGCCGCCGCCGTGCTGGTGGAACTCGCGAGGCTGGTAGGGCCGCCCGTAGCCGCCACCTCGTCCTGGGCCCTCCTGGCCGCCGTACATACCGTGACCGCCAACGTAAGGTCCACCGTCACTGTAGCCGTCCATAATGCCGCCAAACATCAACATGGGCGGCTCGTCAGGCGCGGCATGGCCACCAGCTCCCGCCTCCGCCGCCGCACCAGCGCCAGGGCGAGCCGCCAGCTCCAACTTCTGCAACATTGCTGTGGCGTTGGCCAGCAGTGACTCTTCGCCCTTCTCCTGCATAGCACAGTACACGCGCCAGCTCTGTTCGTTGAAACCGTAGTTGAAGTAATCGCTCAGCTTCGCGCCGGGCTCGGCCCACGGCCGCTTCGCCATCAGCGCGATGTCGTACCCGAACGTGGCACTGCTGAGCTGCGGGCCCTGCGCGTGCTGCGCGCACAGGGGCACGAGGCCCTTGACGCTCTCCATGGCCTCGGCCTCCGTCTCCTGCGCCTGCTCTACCGGCCGTGCATCCCGCACCTCCTCCATCTGATCCGCCTCGACGTCATTGATGACGAAGAGATCATCCCCGCCGGCCTCCATTGCTGCTGCGTCGACAGCTTCTCTCTTCGAAACCGTGAACAACGGGCGAGCAGAAGATGGGAGGCGGGAGGCAAGAGGGACTCTGTGCCTGTGTATGCTGTACGTGCAGGTGTGGCTGTTTCAGGTGCCCACACGTCTTTGGCGTTGTTGACCTCGTACGTCACTTGGACGCCGCGAGTGAAGTGCGTGTGTGGGAGAGGGGCGTGTTGCGCCGACAAAGACGGCGAGGTACAGTAGAGCAGAGAAGGGGCAAGTTAGAGGTGCCAGGGCCGGCTATGGATGCAGGAGGTGCGTGGAGGACTGAGCACCGCAAGAAGGGGAGGGAGAGCGCGGAGTTTCGCGTGATGGGCAAGATCACCGTAAGTGTGGATGTGTGTTGGTTGCTGCCATGAGTGTATCCGCGAGCATTTTCATCCCCGGGCTCCCCATAGCGTCCTCGGCAGGCCACCAACAGGGCCCTCAGCCCCCGCTCGCAGCCGGCGGACTGCCTTCCTTTGATTACCACCCCCGGCGTGTCGGCCGCTCTTTTTCTGTGTGGGCCGTTGCACTCCAACGGGCCGCCGCGAGGGTGCGTGTGGGCGTGTGTGCTCTGTTCCTGTGCGGTGACTTTGAAGTTTCGTTTTCGTTCGTTTTCACTTGTTCTGCTCACATCGCAGCTGTGTTGCATCGGTGGTGCACTCACACGTACATCAACGACAGCAGCACCCCATTCTCTCGTCTTCCTACAGCCTCCCCCGACCATCCGCCACCTCCACGTCGGCATCTCTCTCCCCTCACCGCTCACAGAACAAGCGCGTGCTCGAGAGAGACAAAGGCACAGACGTACATTGCGAAGAAGGAAGCACGAGCACGAGAGGAGGGTGGGCGGCGGAAGACGTGAAGGAGAGCTAGGGAGCGTCACATCCGTGCCTAGCAGCGAGCTTCTACGCGGACCGACGCATGCACTGAGAGACACGCCGTGGCGACACGCTCATACAGAGGATCGGGTGCGAAGAGAGGGGAGGGGGGCGTCAAGAGAGCGAGGCCGGAGGAGGGGCAACCTCGGCGGTGCCTGCGCCGCGCATTGGATATGCATAGAGGCAGCACCCAAGCACACAGACACACACACGCACGCACACGCGCGCATAAGAAAAGGGAAAAAGAAAACGCTGGCATGTGCGTGCACGCTATCCGAGTGGGCGCACGCACGCACCCGTGCACCGACGCGTCCGCAGCCCGTACGTAAGGGGGAGGGGAGAGGGAGGGAAGGAGGAGGGGGGAGACGTGGAGGGACGCCGGCGCCATCCAAAGGAAAAACAAACAAACAGGCAAAACAGACGCAACGCAGATGCGTACATCGACGGCACACGCACACGTCCCGAGAAAGAGAGGCGCGCGTGCATCAGCGAGCGGCCGTGAGTGAATCCCTGCTCCAGAAGGAACAGAAGATGTGGGAAAGAAGCGGGAGGCCCATCAGTGAATCCGTATCGACTGCCCCCCCCCCTTCCGCACACACACTCCCTCCCTCCGTCTGTCCTCCACCCTCCCTCTATCCCTCTTCGTTGACCAGATTACCGCAGATCCACCAGCATGTTCTCGGGATGCTCCAGCAGCCGCTTGTAGGTGTTCGCGAATCGAACCATGCTCGCGCCGTCGATCACGCGATGGTCGGCTGTGAAGGAAACGCAGATGAGATTCGCAGCGTACAAGCTACCGTTCGCGTCGAAGCGCGGCAGCTTTTGTAAGCGGCCAATGGCCCCGATGGCGACCTGAGGCGGGAGCAGCACGGGCGCTGTCACCGTTGCCCCAATCACGCCAATGTTGCTCAGCGTGAAGGTACCACCTGTCATGTCCTGTGTCGTCAGCTTGTTGCTCTTGCCGCGCTCAATGAGAACCTGCATGTCGTTGGCGATGTCGAGGATTGACTTGCGCTCCACATGTTTAACAACCGGCACGATGAGCCCGTTCGGCGTGTCCATAGCGAAGCCGATGTTGTGTGCCGCCTTGCGCACCAACGCCGAGCAGTCCGCCGGGCAGTGAGCGTTGATGTCCGGGTGATGCTGCAGCGCGATAGACGCCGCCTTGAGAAAGAAAGGCATGAAGGACAGCTTTGCCTTGCCTTTGCTGCGGTCCTTCACCATATCCTTCAGCGACCCGCGCACCGCCATGAGCCGGGTGAGCTCGCACTCCTCGCTGAAGGTGAAGGTGGGGATCGACGCAGCCTGGCTCATCGTCTTGACCATGCCGCGGCGCACGCCGGTGATGGGCATGACGGTGTCACCCGCCTCCGTCTGAACTCCAGACACGACGGTGCCAGGTGGCGCAGTGGCGGCAACCGACGCCGTAGATGGGGTCGATGGCGCCGCTGCTGCAGACATGCTCGCATCCATGAATTGAAGCACGTCCTCCTTTGTTACTCGTCCGCCCTTGCCGGTGGCCGGCACATGCGCAAGGTCCAGCTTGTGTTCCCGCGCCAGGTACCGCGTTGCCGGTGTCGCAAGCACCTTACCCGCCGAGGGGACCGATGATGGCTGTGGCGCGGAGTAGGCTGCCTGCAAAGCAGAATGCGACGCCGACGAAGGCGATGGCGCGCCGCGGGACGGCGAGGCGGCCTCTGGCGCGTCGTCGGCGCCCTCTGGCACGATGTCGAGCATGACCGAGCCCACCTTGGCGGTCGCGCCAGGCTGCAGGTACACCGCCTTCACAACGCCCGTGTAGCGGGACGTGATGTCGACGGTGGCCTTGTCGCTTTGCACCTCGCAGATGGGGTCGAACTCGTTGATGGTGTCGCCGGCCTTCACGCGGACGCCCAGCACCTGCACCTCTGTTATCCCTTCGCCGATGTCGGCCAGCTTGTACGGGATGCTGCGGCCGAGCAGTGCGCACGCCGTCGCAAAGAAGTGCCGCTGCGACGCCGTGTAGGGCCAGCCAGGCGCGCGGGCGACAGTGACGGCACCGGCAGCCGCGCCGATGCAGCGGTGCGCCATGCAACTCGCAGCACGCATGACGCTGGCCGAAGCGATGACCTGCGGACCTTGAGCAACGCACACGCAAGGACGACGACGACGACGACGAGGCGATCAATCGTAAGACGTTAAGGAGCAGGGTGGGAGGGACAAGGGAAGCGAGCGAGAGGGATGCGCGCGCATCCACGGCCAGCGGAATCACTGGAAAAACACACGGGAGAGAGAGGGGGACACGAAGGCGCGCCTCTCACCCCGAAGAAGACGAAGACGACGGGGTGGAGGAGAGAAGGGTTCGCAGGGTGCCAGCGTGTGTGATCCGAAGCGGGGGAAGAGGGGAGGGGGAGGGTCTGCGTAGTGATTACGTGGAGAGGGTAGCGCAATGTGGGCAAGAGGAGAGCACAAAGAAGTGAGTAGAGAGAAAGAGGAACGAATAGTCAGCACACAGCAGAGAGGGGCGCGAAGCTGTCCGTTAGGGAGGGAGCGCTATCAGATGAAGACACGAGCGCACACAGAGATGGCTGTTTGCCGCCAGAACCGCCGCGTTCCCAAAGACCTGTCCTGTAACCTTGTGGTAAACGGTGTCTCTCTGCGCTTAGATGCGGGGGTGAGCGTGCCAAGATGTGTGCGGCGCAGCGTATCGGCGGCGAACGGATTGCGAAAGGGTGGACTAGCGGACGTTAGCGGGGCGATGCCGCACGAGCGCGCGATGAGAAGTGAGGACGGGTAAGGAGAGGGGAGAGGTCGGCAGAGTAGGGCACCCGCAGCGTCTAGTCATTGGCGGGAAGACGCACCGTTACGTGTGAGTGTGACACGGTGTGCAGAATGTGCACTCTGCAGGGAGGGGCGTGAAAGAGATAACGGTGAGGGGAGGAGGAGATGGCTCTCTGAGCCGACGGCCGCTGCGCCCTTGCCCAGTGGGCAGAGGACATCCTCGAAGCCTCTTGTTGCTGCTTCCTCCCCCTTCGTACACCGTCATGTGAGTGCGTGAATGGGAAGGCATTCTCCCGACGTCTAACCTTGTACAACTGCTGTTTTGTTTCTCCTGGTGTGACAGTCGACGGTCCCGCCCGCCCCCCCCCCCACCCCCATCCGCTCAGCGACTCTCCCACAGATCACGGCAGGCAGTAGGCGAAGCGGAGGAGAGGGGGGGGGGAGATAGCGGGCGGCTCATGTCTATGCCTGCACGTCTGTAAGCATGTATGTCTGGCAGTGTCTCTGCGCCCTTCTAAATCTAATACGCATGCATCGAGCATGAGAGACGATGGAAATACGAACAACGCGACGCGCCTGCGCACGGCGGGAAGGCGCAGAACAAAGAGACCCACAGCGCCTGAAGAAGCAACTCTGCGTGTGTGTGCCCGTGTGTGCCTTTCATGACAGCGAGGCAATCTCTGAAGGCTTCGAAAGGGAGGAGCCCATGGCGAGCACGCGCCACCAGTGTTCCCCTCGCGCGTTCTCCCCGTCCCCTCAACGCTACATCTGTGCTGACCTGATGCGGCTGCGCAGACGCAGGAGTGCCAGCTTTAGCTGTTCCGCCGTCATCACCGGCATCGGGTGGCGTGACGATCCACTGGTGCTGACGCTGTCATATGAAGAGGAGGAGGCGTCGGTACCGCTGCTGCTGCTGCCTTCCACGGAGGCCGGGGAAGAGGAGCCGCTCGGCGGCTCGGCAGTCTCAGTGGTGGTGGGAGTGGAGGAGGACAGCGACGACGGCGGCGTGGCGCTGCGACGGTGGCGGTGGTGAGCCGGTGTGCGCTCCATCATCGAGGATAGCGCAGATGGCGATGCTGGCGCATTCTCGTGGGCGGAAGTGGCCCGTCTCCCCCCTGGCGCTGTCAAGGGCTGCTGCCGATAAGCCATCGTCACATCTGAAGCACCCATGTTAGCAGCTGTTTGAGCAAGCTCTCTCAAAGCCCCCCCAGCGCACGGTGGCGGCGGAGACGGTGACTCGGGCACGCATGTGCCCGCCGCAGGGGGAGCCGGGGTGAGAGGAGAGAGAGCGACAAGCTCCTCTACAGTCGCGGCCTTCTCTGGCGACGGCGTCCGCGCGCGCGATGTACGGCTCACTGGAACATCGAGCCGCGTCGGCGACGGTGCGGTCGACGCCTCTGCAGACGCGCGAAGAGAAGCGCGTGGCGCGCCGCTGGAGCCTCTCGGCGCAGGTGGCGGCGGCGGCAACGAGCAGCCCTCCTCGCCGCTGCTCAGAGGTGTTGTCGCAGCAGCCCTGTCCTCTGGTGCCGACTCAGCTTTCGCGCGAGCAGCGCTGCTTCGCTCATCGAGGGGCAGCATGCGGAGAGGCACTGATGGCAGCACGCGCGCTCTGGCGGAGGGTTGCGCGGATGGCAGCACCTCGCCTGTCATCGGAAAAGACGGTGAACCGGCTGCTGCGGCGCCGGATCCATGATGCGGCGCCGGTGTGACTGGAGTGGGATCTACTGGGACAGAGTTTGCAATGCTGTACAGCAGTTCCGCCACCTTCACGGGTCTCAAGAGCTCGCTTAGCGGTGCACGACGCGGCGGCTCTTCATCCAGGCGCACCACGAGGGGTGGCGCCTCCACGAACGCCGCGCGGAATTCTTCTTCGCCCTTTATGTATGCTTGCTGATGGCAGGCAAGCCGCTGAGGCGTACGCTGCCGTTGAGGACGTCGGTGTTGGTGATTCGGACTGCCGTTACTGCCGCTGCTGCTGCCGGTCGTGGCTGTGGCAGGGTGTGTGCCGACTTCCGGCGCCGCGGCTTTCTTGCCGCCACTTGGGGCGCCTTCTTCGTGTGGGTGACGGTAGCGTTCCTTGACCGCAGCAAGCCGCTCCCGCTGTGTCTGCTGCTCCTCCTCTTCCTGCAGCTCCTTCGCACGCTGGTGGCGCAAGAGAGACGCAGCCCTCTGCGCTGCACGCTCTCGGCCGACTTTCAGTACCTCGTCCCTCTGCTGCTGGACAGCTGCACATTCTGCTGCATAGGCGTCTGCAGAAGCAGGGACTGCATCATCCGCGGCCGCCAGAGCGCTTATCTCGCTCTCTTCACGAGCGGTGACGCGATGCGTCGGGTCACCGTGCAAGGTGACATGCACGTGCGGGGCGACGTGGGATATGCGCCAACGGCGCAGGGGCGACTGTGCAGCAGGCGGGGCATCGGCAAGGGCTGCTCCAGCGGTTGACCCAGCAACGTTACGCAGGGGCTCGAGACATGGTCGCGGCACGGGGACGCTGGCGCGCGGTACGTGCGTGGCCACTGGCGCGCCCTGCAAGCTGCCTAGAACGCTCGACAGAGAAAGGGCCGCCGGTGCCGCAGCCGCCACCCGCGCCGCCCTCACCTTCTCCGTCACACGCACGGCTGTACGACGCTGCTCGGCTTGGCGTGCCGGCTTCGTCCGCTCATGCGTCTGTGTTCGGGTGTAGGCAACGGCGAGGCGGTGCCGTGCTTCCTCCAACTGCCGCTCCGCCTGCCACGCGGCCGCCTCCTCGCACGCCTCCGCCTGCAGATTGGCCTCGTAGTGCCCAGCCGCCTCCTCTGCTTCGCCCTGCTCGGTAGTGGCGCGCGCAACGAGTCTGTCGATGGCCGCCAAGTCGCGCGCGTTCGATTGCAACCACAGCTGACGGGCGTCCTCGCGAACGCACGCCTCCTGTTGCCGCTTCTGCTTCTGATAGGCGCGAGCCTGCTGGATGGAGAGCGCCGCCGCTGCCTGGTGGGCGGCGCGAAGGCGCTCCTTGCGCCTGGCGGTCTCATGTTGCTGCCGCTGTACTAACACGGACACCATTTCGGAGTGAACACGGCAAAGAGAAAGGGAAAGGTGAGTATGTGACGGGCATCAGCGAGCAGGGAGCGCGTCGCTGTGCCTGCGCCGGGGAGACGACGCTTCTGTGAAGAAGGCGGGCGCGAGGAAGGTGGAGAAGAGTGCCAGATGGTGGGTCAGAGAGCACGCGAGCACAGCACACAGCGAGCTCGAGGAGAGAGGCGGATGTAGCTCTGTCTTCAGAAAAGACGGCGCACGCCCATCTCTGAAGCGTTCCCGCGCCAGCGAGGGACAACGGCAGCGAGGTGGGCCTTTAAAGCTCTACTCTAAGTCGCAGCTGCCTCCGGAATTCAGAGAGGTGCGCGCGTCTCTCTCTGTGCGCCTGCGCGTATGCGTTCATCATGACGCTGATAACGACGTGTGTGCATGCGGCCGTGTCCTGGTCCACACAAACAAGTGTCCTCCGCGGTAGATGATGAATCGAGAAGAGGGGGTGGGCCAGAGCGGTCCACTCCTGTCTCTTTGCCTCGTCACGAGTAGGCGCACGGCGCTACATCGATGCAGCAGCCGAGCTCTCGGGCAGCAGGAGCGATTGACCGAAAGACTGTGGTAAGGGTGAGAGAGAGGCGGAGTACGCCGATGAAGACGCCCCTGGCGGGGAGGGCTCCGGCGAGGCGGTCGATGACACCTTCTGTACGGTGCCCCCTGCCACGGTCGAAGCGGCGAGTGCAGACGACGGTGGTGAGTTGGAGAGACTTGCCAGAGAGCCTTGCAGCTGCTCTGCGCAGGCGTTAAGCTGCTTCAAAAACACGGCCACACGTTTCTTGGCGGCTTCGAGGACCTCGCGTCGAAGCTGCTGCTCAGTCGATGCCGCAGCAGCAGACATTAGCCGCTCCTTATCCAGTAACGCTGCCTCGAGCTTCTGTGCGTAGTTGCTGGCCTGCTGCTGGAGCTCAGCAGCCTGCGCCAGGCGCGTGGCCCACATCTCCTCCTGCCTCGTGTGAGCGTTGGTGAGTTGCGCGTGCGCCTCCTGCAGACGATGCAGGGCAGTGACGGCGGCTTGGTGCTCGCGGGTGCGGTTGGTGAGTTGCGCCTGCAGGGCCGTCTGCGCCTCTGTAAGGACGGCGCATTCTTGGCGCAGCACCGCCGATTCCTGTGCATTACGGGTCACTCGCGCGTTCGCTTCGTCCAGCACCCCTTCCGCCTCTCGCACAGTGTTCTGTGCCTCGGCCCACCGCTCCTGGAGGGTGCGAAGCTGCTGGCCCTGTTGCTGCGCCACGAGGAGCAGGAAGCTGATGAGCTTCGAGTCGGCCTGCACTACTTCGTCAAAGTGCGCGTGGAGGCGGCGCAGCTGCCGGCACCATCGATGCGCATCAGTGCCGGGAGACGCACTGGCAGCAAGCGGTTCCTGGCCAGCGTGTGCATGGCAGCCTGCGGCCGCAGGCGAGGGGGGCAGGCAGCGGCGCAGCTGTTGCTGCACTTCGCCAAAGCCCTCGGCCGCACGCTGACTAAAGTCAAGCAGCTGCTCCTGCCAGTACAAAACCTGCGCGGAGATCGGCAGACTTGCCGCCGGAGAGGGGCTAGGCGGCGAGCGGTGCTGCTCTCGTACAGCCTTGTCGCCTCGTGTCGGCACAGCCGGCGGCCGCTGCAACGCTGCACTCGTTTGGGAGTGGCTCAGCTTCCCACGCTGCCGAGCACGGCCTGCATCGTCCGTGGAACCGTTGCCGGCGCTCTGCCAACGGTGGTACATCGAACTCGATCCTTCCCTCTCGCTCCGCCGCGACGCCTGAACCATATCCTCCAGAGTGCGCACGTTCTGCGCCATGCGGTGCATCTGTTCGCAGTGGTGCTCCTCTCTCACTTGGGTGTGTGCCTGCATCTCTGTGAGCTGGCGGTGCGCCTCTTCCAGCTTCGTCTCAGCCTGCACAAGCTCCGCAGCAAGTCTCGCGTTTTGCTGAGCACGCTCGTCGAGTTGCGCGCGCTGCTCGAGCACCTGTTGGCGCAGCACGTCGGCCTCGCCATTGGCAGCGGCAAGCGCTTTCTTCGCCGCGTGGAGTTCATCGGCATGGACACGGCTTTTAATAATCGGCATCGCACAGACTGCGTGCGTGCGTGCGCGCGCGTGGAGAGAAGGGGGAGGAGAGATGCGGAAAAGGAGGCAGCAATGCCGGGGTGAAGGGGAGGTGCAGCTACCGTGCGCACAAGTCTATGAGATCGTATGGTGTATGGTGTGTGTACGAGAGAGTGCATGAGAACACCCCCTACGCATGCCTGCATGTTCTGATGTGTGTGTGGGGGTGGGGGGGGGGACACCGAAGGAAGGAGAACGCTGAGTCTGAGGGTCTCTGCTACTCGCGTGCGCGCACACACACACGGCCGCAGAGGATCACAGCTGCACAGCCTGTGGGGTGTCCCTTCCGCTCTCGCAGCACGAAGTCGACCACACGGAAACGGCGGAGAGAGAGGAGGATGAAAACGGAGACATCATTCCAAGAACACGGCACCGATGATGATGCTGTAGACGGCTCGGAACGCAGATGGCTGCAGCAGTGAACCACACAAGCGCCTCTTGCGCGCACGCGCACGCTGCCTTGCCTGCGCGCCCTTGAGCGTGGCACGAAGATGATGATGGCAATGCGTGGCTTCACTTTCCTCCTTCTTGCCAAATACCTGAAACAGAACCGAAACAGTGCGAGCAGACGCGCGCTCTGTCTCGCCCAGTCCGCCCTCTTTCGCGCCATTTTGAAACATCAGCACTAGACATACCGCCGGCCTCCCCTCCCTCCCTCCCAATCCGCCATTGTCTCTTGGGGTGGGGCCATACATCGCACATCCTCACACACACACACACACAGATAGAAGGAGAGCGCTAGCAGTAGAGGAGGAGGTGGTCGCTGGTGCACGGTGCGGGCGCGGCACTCGCCTCTTGTGCCCCTTCTTTTCAGGTTGAAGTGTATCTTACATCTCAAAGGGAACAGAACGGTGACAGGGGACATAAAAGGAAACGGCAAGGGAGGAGGAGAAGGAGGGGGGCGTCATGCCCATCCGCATCCTCCTCCGCAGCATGGCAAGAAGGGGAGGGGGATCGACCGTCTCTCTCGGCTGCTGCTGCTGCCCATCGGCAACACCGACACCGACACCGACCTCCTCGCCCTCCTCCACCGCTAGCGGACCTTTTTCAGCTTCTTCGCAGCCATGCTTTCCTTCTGCCGCTGCGCCTCTCGGTCCGCCAACATCTGCAGGTGCTCCGTGATCTTCTCTATTAGGGCCGTGCCCTCGGCACCAGCCGCATCTTCCGGATTCGGGCCTAGCTCAACGTGCAGCCCGTCGGTCTCACCCACCGCGATGGTCAGCGTGCGCCGGTGATCAGCCGAGTTGACGCAGCCGGCCACGTTGAGCGATGTGAGCGTGCGCGTCTCATGGATAAGCCGTACCACCGCGTCTACTGCCTTGGAGCCAAGGCAGTTTGCCTCGCAGTTCAGTAGAAGCAGATGCGTGTTCTGAAGCGCCGCCGTGACAATGGCGGTGGCGCCGACGTCGGTGATTTTGTTTTCGGACACGTCGAGGCGCTCGAGCGAGGGGATATTGGCCTTGATGATGGCCGCTACGCTCGCCGCCCCCTCATCGCCAATCCAGTTGTTGCTGAGGTTGAGGATGCGCAAGGAGCAGCTGGCGATCACGGCGGCGTCCGTCAACTGACGCTGCAGTGCCTGCACACCCTTGAAGCCGATCGTGTTGCCGGCGAGGCTCACGTCCTGCACGATGGAGGAATTCGCCAGAAGTCGGCCAACTGCTTCGGTGCCGGGGCAGCTGATGGAGTTCCGGTAAAGGTTCAGCGTTGTCTGGCTCTTGCCGCCGTAGCGCTGCAACGCCTCACACAGGTACACGGTGCCCTCGTCACCGAGCGCGTTGGCGGCTAGTTGGTACACACACAGGGGGTTGCGCTGGTAGGCGCGCATGAGGCACTTCGTACCGTTTTGTCCAACGTTGTTCCACGAGAGGTCCACGCGGGTCAAGTCGCGGTGGCAGGCCGCGGCGTTGCTCATGGCAAGGAGGGTGTCATCGCCGAACTTGTTGCCCATGAGAACGAGGCTAAACAGCGTGCGGTTCCACTGACCGGGCTGGCCAGACGGACTCACATTCGGGATGAACGCACTCGCCAGTGCGATGCCGCCGATGTCTGTCATGTCGTTGTGCGACAAGTTCAAGTGCTGTAACTGGGTGTTGAAGCGCAGCATGCTGGCGATCGCGATCGCGCCGCCATCGCCTAGTTCGTTCTGACTCAGATCGAGCGAGGTGACGTACGTGTTCTTGAAGAGGGCTGTACCAACAATGAGGGCGCCACGTGGCCCAAGGGCGCGGCCGGCGAGGTCGACCCGCGTCTCCTGCAGCACCGACTTCCACTTCTTCTTTGTGTAGAAGCAGGTGGACTTCTCCCCCTTGGCGCCCGGCGCTGGCACCTTGTCCCTCTTGCGCGCGCTGGCGGGCATGCGGCGGCGGGGTACCTTTTTGTCGTGAAGGAAGTCTGGCGGGCGGGAGCGGGACTGTGAGCGGCGTTGCGAGGGCCCGTGGACGACGTCGGTGCACGGATGCGTCTACACGCGAAAGCAGATATACGTACGTCCGGGCACGGGTGCGACCGCCGTGGAAGCACCGTTGTTTTGCTGACGAGCCCGCTGGCCAACCTCGTGCCAGCAGCGGAAACAGGGGAGAAGACCCAGGGACGAAGGGGAGGGTGAAGGGTGCGAGAGGGTCGGCATACAGAAGGGTGACACCCGATGAGGGTGCTCAAGAGTCCCCCGGAGAAGTCCGTGCACGCCTCTATATGTGTATGTGTCTGCACGCGGGAGGTCCGCAAACCACACAATAGCAAGCGATGCGGGTGCTCACGTCTTTCCCTTCCTCCCTCTCCACCTCCCCCGAGATCGGCGGTATTCGCCATGTACACACACACACACATATCGAAAAATGAAAGTGTGTGAGCATGAGCATCGACCCCCTTGCGGTGCAGTACAGATACGCAGGTGGCTCACACGGGTAGTGGGGGAATGGGGTGGGGAGAAAGGATGCAGAGGACAACGGCTGCACACATTCTCGTCGCACGCCGACACGTCATCATGATTGTTTTCTAGTGTTCAGATTTTAGCGAGTGCTTTCTTATCGGTTGTTTAAACGAAGCTGGAGGACGGGGTAACCTGCCACGGTGCAACGGTCTCCCTCCTTCGCGTGAGGTGTTACTTCAAAACCGTTTCCTTAGCGCACACACAACAGCATCCGATCCTTGTTACACAGAAAATACGAACCATCAAGACGCGTACAGAGAGACCGAAATACAACAGGAAAGACACCGCCGGTGGGAAGACATGACTCCCACCCGCCACACAAGGACGAGAAGGGTGTGTGGGGAGGGGGGGGGGTAATGTAGGCAGGGGACAGGAACAGGTGCAGTAAGCGTCGAACACACAAGAAAGAACCGACTGTTTTCTCAACGCGTCTCTCTCGTCATCGCACAGGAATGCAACCCCCCTCCATCTCACTCCCACGCAAGACCCCGTCCGCGCGGTGCCAAGCAGCGGCACACAAGCGTTGCACCACATGCGCTGACGCGGCCATCTGTGAGCGGCCCCTGCCTCAACCTCTCCGCCCGCCACCGTCTCGCAGGTCGCCTCGCAG